>NC_038251.2:30859773-30911655 GCF_000004515.6 Glycine max
ACTAGAGCATGCTTGGCATCTACTAGACAATAGTGGCAACATGCACTCTATTACATACAACCAAGATCTGGTGAGCTCAACTCTACTAGTTGGATGGACAGAACTTAGATATTTTTATGGGCTCCCTGAAAATCATCAAGTGACCTTGACCCACTTTGGGCAAAGTGTCTTCTTCCTTGTCATTATCAAAAGCAACTCTAAACCAAAAGCTTACCCTAAATGACACTCCTTGTACCACCAAGTTCCTAACTCAGTCACTTTCAAAGTCCTGCTGAGTGAGTACAAAGTCACTTGCGGCAATTTGGTGAGTAATTAAACACTCCTTTGTATGTCAAATTTTAAAATGATATACATATATAATATGAATTTAATGTTAATTTCAGGATGTGTCGAGTACCATGTACTCCTTTATAAAAGCTGCAGGATTCACCAATTTGAACTTAGAAGGGATTACAAAGTATAGGATAGTTTATATTTGAATTCCCAGATACAACTTCTAACTTTATTCTATTTTGGATTTATTTGTAATTAAAGTACATTATACTATAGTATTACCGATCTGTAATTTTTTGTTTATAAGTGTTAGTGGTATATATTTTGAGGGAATTGGAACATCCTAAACACATTTGTGGAAAATTTTTGTTTATAACTTCTCTTGGTGCACGACATATTTTGTTTAGAACTCTTAGTGATATATTAATTTGTGTAATTTGTTTTATAAATTTAGCTTATTTTATGAGTTTTATACAACTTTCGATTAATAACCGATGTTAAAAGTTCTAAATAACCGATGTAAAAAATCTATTTCTAGTAGTAGTGTAATTTGGTTGTTCGAGTTTTGGTATGGTATAGAGTGTGGGGTATAATGGAGGTTCATACAAGTTGGTCGTAGTTAGGACTACTCTTTGACTAGGTTTTCACCTCTTTATGTATTTATTTTACGTTGATCTAGGCTTGATTCTTTTTGTATTAATTTTGTCCTATTACTTTATCGGTAATACTCAATTTTGTTTTATTGTGGGCTATAATCATGTTACACTTTCTCTAGCCATAGGTTATCTTATGCACAATTATCATTACACATACTTTTTTATATATTTTGGTGGTCACGGAGGCTTGCCTTATATCTATCTCTTTTGTGAAATGTGTGTGGTTTTGTTTGTATACAAGATTTATATTGTTTATGATGTATGCGATGATGTCTTGTAAATGTTTTTTTGAGAAAGTTTGATTATATGGGAAAGTTTTAATTATTCGAGTTTTTAATATTGTGGTTTGATGCATTGCAAGTTATCTTTCGTATTTCAAAGTTCCTTTGAGAATGATGTAAGTTTAATTGTGACTACCTATTTAAAATATATAAAAGTTGAACTCCTTACTATTATGCTGCTATGTCAGCACAATTGTTGATTTTGGATGAAGGAGAGAATTCTTCTTTTGGGTCTATCACTTCTTTTTTCCTTCTCTCTTCTTCAATGTTACTCACAACATAAAAATTGTATACCAAAAAAGTAAATATATTATCCTTTCTATATCATTAATTATAAATTTTGTTTAAATAATAATTTTGTATAATTCATTAATATATATTTCTTTACACAATAAAATGTAATATAAAATATTATATTTTCCAACTCCTTTTTTAATTGGCTATTTTCATAATTGAAGTTATTAATGTTACTTTGCAGACAAACATAACCTCCAAAAAAATATGTTTCTTTTCTATATATATGTATAATTCAGCCAAAAAATATGGATAATTAGATAAACAGATGGTTAAATTGTATTTAATGTTTACATTAAACGATTGTCATATGTTATTTCACTATGAAAATTGAAATTATTTTTCTAAATATAATTTTTATATTAAGTTTTAAATATATATATATATATATATATATATAATCTTTAAATAAAAATTGATCCATAATTTCCTTTCTCTATATTTTTATATTAGCATGTTTATTTAATTTTATATTTATTTATTTATTTGAGATGTTTTTTTTACTGTCTTAACAATGGTTTTCAATTTCACTTATTTAATAAATAAATAATTGTAATTCAATTAAGTCTATATCATACTTTTTTTGCTTATAATATTTATTTTATATTTTATTTACTATAATAATTTTAATAATTTACAAACAATTATTATTTTAAAAAAAATAGAGCAACATCAAATAAAAAAACTATCTTTTTCAACTTCTGTCAACATTGATCTTGATAGGAAAATGTCAAAAAAAAAGAATATCTTTGTCATGCATAATGTCCATGAAATGGGTATGAGAATCACAATTCATGCAACAATCAATGAAATTGACGATACTTTTGGTTGAAATTATGTTGCATGTGAGAGATGCCAAAAGAAAGTTACAAAAGAGAAAAATCAATACACTTGTAGAGAATGTAAACAGTCATCCAATTATATAATAACAAGGTTTAATATTTGTATATAATGAATTATTTTTTATAACATAATTAAATAAATATTACAATTCTTAAAATCTTTTTAGGTTCAAGATACAATTCAAAGTCTCCGATGATACTGGTATAACAATATTCACAATATTTGATTGAGATGCATAACAAATTCTAAACACAATAGCATCTGAACTCCTTCACACCCAAGATGTAAAATATGGCTGACATACCCCCAATGTTGTATACCCTTTGCAAACACACTTTTAATTTTGAAATCAAGCTCACAACTTGAAGGAAGGGTTTCAAACCTATACCATCACAATGACTTTTATCCAACAAAATATCATTTAGCATGATCCTCTCCTCAAAGAAATTAAATAGGTAACCATATTTATAATTTATTTACATTTTTGTCCACTAATTAATATTTTTATTGAAAAAAGGAGTCCACTTCACCCCAACAAACAACATCAAATGAGTGAGATAGAGAACTAATTATAAGTCAAAGTCCAAAGCTATAAGCATCCAACAAGTTAAAAGGTGCAGCTTCATCATTTAATGAAAAAGTTTATCAAATCTCACAAAAAAGGCTAATAAACAAGTTTTCACAGGTCAAAGTTCAAAGCTACAAGCATCCGAGAAGTCAAAATATGTATCTTCATCATCAAATGAAGTTTATTCAGTCTCAACAAGTTAATTAAGGAGAAAGACGCATAAACAAATTGTTTTGACATCAAAGTTTAAAAAGAAGCGCACCAAAGAAAACAAAATTCAACATCAGGTCACCAGCAAAAGAAAATAAATACAAACCTACATAATTTGTCACTCATAAATATAAAGGGAAATAATTAAAATACATTGAGCAAACCTACATAATTTGTCATCAAATTAAATCAAACACATAAAATTAATAAACTATATAGCAAAATTTATAGTGTTGGAAATGAAGTTGGAATCGCCTGCATGAAGGAAGAAACAAAAAGAATAAAAGGAAAAGAGAAGAAGATTGAGATGAGAAAGATGGAGAAAGAGAAGATTGAGGGAGAAAACGCAGAGGGAGAAAACACAACAACGGAGAAAACTCACGAGAGAGAAGAAAGAGTAATGGATAAGATACGCACAATTATGAGTATTAAGCGGAATTAAATGAGCCGTTAAATCCGCCAATCAGGAAGCAACACGTGGCAAGGGTGCTCGAAATTGAAGCCCTAAAACCCGCACCACTAAATTTTGTCTTTTCTTGTATTTTAATTAAACACTTATCATACATTATGAAGGAATAACGTAGAAATGGCAAAAAGATAATCTGAGGTGGAGAGCTTGCATGCAAATCCAGATAATTAAGCACTGAGGAAAATGCATAAAAATTATAGCTTACCTCGTAGACTATCTCCTAAAACTCAGAACAATATCAGAAATATGAGTTTAAGGAAAAAATAGCAACGAAGCATCCAAAAAAACCGCAAAAAGTCAGACAAAAAAAATATGTTCATAATCATTAGAAGTTCAGCATAATGGGGAAGAAATTGTTTCATACCCTATGGTATTTGACTAACAAGATTAAGCAAAATATAAATCAAATCAAAGCCCAAAAATATATAGTTGTCTGTAGGATGGTCTTTAACTGGAAAGAGTGTCATCCTATATAACTTCTGAAAGGGAAATACTGGAAATTATAGAATGTACTCGTTTTATTCCCGTACTAAAAATGAGAATCAACCTTGAAGAGTACAGTGTGTAAAATTAGAAGGACTGAGTACAATAGTCACAGAGAGAAAAGGAAGAAGAAAGAGAAATGTTCACTCATAACCACCCTCCCTCACTACTCCTACTCTCCCCTCTAAATACCACTATTAGTTGGTTACATAATCCACCAACCTAGAGTTGGGTTTTCTCTCTGTCCCACTCTTTCTGTTACCTATAGTGGATACGTGAGATTTGGCAAATATTCCCCTTTGTTGAGTTGTCTCAATTGAGTCATTTTTTCCTTCTAGAAGCTTTCCTTTATCTGAGATCATTACAATGCCATCCCTTTTTAAAACAACCTTGTCCTCAAGGTTGAAGTTAGGAAAGTTAGCTTGGAATTCAGCAACATTCTCCCAAGTAGCTTTTGCCTCATCAGTTCCCTCACATTGCACTAACACTTGAGGTACTTTCTGGTTGCCTTATAGCAGAGTTCTGACCTGCAACAACTTACTAGGCATGATAATTGGTCCACTTTCTATTGTGGTTAAAGGTAAAGGTAAAGGCAAGTATTGTTCTCCTGGTGTTCCTTTAAACAACTTCAGCTGAGAGACTTGGAAGACATTGTGTATTCTAGCTTCTGCAGGTAACTCTAACTTGTAGGCCACTGCTCCTACTTTGGCCAAAATTTTAAAGGGGCCAAAGAAGCGCATTCCCAGCTTATGATTCTTTCTAAGAGCAGCTGAATGTTGTTTGTATGGTTGTACTTTAACTAGAACCAAGTCTCCCACCTGTAGATTGACATCTTTTCTTTTCTTATCAGCCTGATTCTTCATATATGTCTGAGCCTTCATCAAATTATCCTTCAATTGTCTCAAAAGTTCATCTATAGCAGTCAATTGCTCTTGCACAGTTGGAACATCAGTGATTTCTGGTTGATATCTCACCAAAGTAGGTGGATCTCTACCATACAAAGCTTTGAATGGTGTCATTTGAATACTCGTGTGATAAGCAGTATTGTACCAATATTCTGCCCATGCTAGCTCCTTGTACCAACCCTTTGGATTCTCAAATGTGAAGCACCTCAAAAACATCTCTAAACATTTGTTTAATACTTCGGATTGACCATCCATAGCAATATCTTCCCACACTTGTGATGGAATGGGTAGTGGTTGCAATAATCCTGCAGGTAGAGAAGTTGCTGTTTTAGCTCTCTGACAGATGTCACAACTCTGCACAAAGCTGTTTACATCCTTCTTCAATGATGTCCAGTAGAATTGGCTTGCAATTCTAGCTGTAGTTCTTTTTATCCCAGCATGCCCCCTATGGGAGAGTTATGAAATTCTTTTAGCAGCTTTTGAATCAATTCTTTTTCCTCAGGAATTACTACCCGATTCTTCCAATACAACAAATTACCCTTGATTGTGTAATGTCTCTGTGAGTCTGGTTGTTGTTTACACAACTATATCAATTCCCGCAATGCAACATTCTCTGTAGTGGCTTGTTCAATCTTCTACAGTATACTAGCTTGAGGTTCAGACCAAGACAGCATCATCATTCGTGACAATGATGTCCAGCAGTGGCTAGTAACTTCAGGAATTTTGCAATTCTAGGTTGAATGAAGTTATCAGAACTTCTTCCATCAACTAAAACCTGCACAGAAATTTTTCCAATTTGACCTTGAAACCTCAATGTTCCAACACTAGTAGAACCATTCAGCGCATTTAATGACAAGTGATGCTCAGTATGCTCACTTTCCACTAATGCTTCACCCTTGTCTGGTGGTACTACACCACTTTCACTGTCCTCAGAATTCTCTGTATCATCAAATAGTAACATCATGATCTGCTTGTTGAGGCACTTGTGAGCCGTTGAGAATTTTTCATCACACCAGTAGCATAATCCTTTGTCCCTTCTAAGTTGAATTTCGGCTGCTGAAAATTGTTTGATATTGGGGTTCTTTTGGTTAGGGTGCATTGGTCTAGTGGGGGGTGTTTGTAGTAAAGGTGGGTTTCCTATTTTGTGGTTGGTTTCATTTTTGTTTGGATTGAAGAGAGTTCTATTGGGTTGTTGTGGGTTTGTGTTTGGGCTTTTTGGTGGTTTAGAGTTATTCTGGGTTTGTGTTTGGGTGTATTTTTCTTCATAGACTTTAGGTAAGGATATAGCCTTAACCAAGTTAATGGGTGAGTGTATCAGGACATCCCTATGAATTTCTGGGTTCAATCCACTAATGAAGCAATCTATGAGAGCTTCATTACTAATGCCATAGACTCTGTTCGACAGGGCAGTGAATTGCAAGTAGTATTCAACAACAGAACCAGTCTAGGTTAATTTGAAGAGTGTTGCTCTTGGGCATTCATATATGGATGGGCCATAATCGTGCTCAAGGGCTCTGGTAAAGTCTTTCCAGGAAGTGAATGAGTTTGTTTTCTACATCATTTGGAACCAAGGTACTACATCTTGATCCAGATGAACTGAGGTAATGGTCAATCTCTCGCTATCAACTGTCCCATAATAATCAAAAAATTGCTCACCACGAAAAATCCACTCGAGGACGTTCTTACCATCAAATCTAGGAAAATCCAGCTTGATATTGCGTACCAGAAATGGCGATTTCTGTGAGCTCGCAGCCCCATGGGGAGATGTCGGAATCATCTTGTTCTGGATCAAAGAATCAAGCGCCGATGAGATGAAATTGAACTTGGAATCGTTACTCTGTTGCATTCCTTCTAACCGATCTAGCAAGCTTTTGTTCGTGAACTCCAATCGAGACATTTGAGCTTGCACATTCTGAATCGTCTCTGCGTTGTGCTTGACATCAGCACTGAGCTCCTTCGTTCGCGTGTTATCTGCCATGGTGTGATGAAAGCACCAATGAAAGGAAAATACTGGAAATTATAGAATGTACTCATTTTGTTCCCGTACTAAAAATGAGAATCAACCTCTAAGAGTACAGCGTGTACAATTAGAAGGACTGAGTACAATAGTCACAGAGAGAAAAAGAAGAAGAAAAAGAAATGTTCACTCATAACCGTCCTCTCTCACTACACCTTCTCTCCCCTCTAAAAAATCCAACCATATGCATTCAGAAAAAGGAAAAGATCTCAGGAAAACACCATAAAAAAAACAAGAAAAAATATTTAAGCTAAAGAAAATAGGGGATTTATTCCCCAAAATTTGACAACCAAAAGGAAGGCCAAACCAAAGTTGATGCCTATGTGAAAAGGTATTACCTTCATTCATCACAACCAAAGAGAACATCGTACCAAACTAAACTACAAAACAAACGGGAACGACCTCAAATAGAAAAAAGCAAAGTAAAGAAAAATCCAAAAAGCACATGTAATAAAACACAAAATAGAGGAAATAGAAGGACACAACAAGCATGCAGTAAAAGAAACCCAAAAACAAAGGAGAACAACCTGGAGAAAAGCCCGACAAATCAACTGATACAAACTGTGCATGAAAATGGAAATCCATAGCAGCTGACAAACTCAATTGGAACTGAAAACAAGAAAAAATTAAGAAAAAAGAAAGCAAATGGAAGACCATAAATGCATACATATTAAATATAATTGAACCACGACGGAAACATCTTACCAACCTAACCATTGACTCAATTCTGCGAAAAAATTGGAAGACCATAGCAGGTGGCCAAAATAAGGAAACAGAGGAAAAATCGAGAACAAAAAAAGCAACATATTGATTCTCATTATATATATATATATATATATATATATATATATATATATATATATAATTTGGTATCCAAATATATTAATCATGCTTGTCCTATCTGAACATATATAACACCACACCAATAAGAAAGAAGTGGTTGTAAGTTCACTGTATCAATAGAAATCATCAGAGAAACTAATCTAACTCAACAAATGCAGAAAGACATAAAGTAACTTTATTTTTTATATCTCATACATTACATGTAATTTAATATTTTGAGTATAGTATTGAATTGAATTAGTCATTGCCATGATGATTGAATCATGATACACGAGCCAGAAAGATTAATAAGATCATTATCAAGCACAAGCAGAAAGAACAAACTTTTTTTAATCACCGAATACCGTCCTTAAGGATAACCATGACAGCTACCATCACTATCCAGGACAGAGCATAAACTTGAAGAGAAAATGTATGTCAGAAAACTATTATCTACATACGCACTATTCTCTGTTTTTTTTTCTTTTTTTTATACCTACAGCACATTGATCGCCTAATACACTCCACAACAAGTTCTTGTGTAATTCTATTCCAAAATAGAGTATATATCATCATCATATTATGTTGACCAATGACCACAAATGCAAGAAATTAAAAACTCAAATTGTGAGTAGAACAACTCATAGGATACCAACTATCCCAATCTCTAATGCAAGTATCATGATCCAGACAACGAAAAGAAGCCCAAAAAACATAGTGATTTATCTTATGTTTCACCTTTTATGATTTATCATATTTTTTTATAAAAAATATCAACCTGTATCTTTCAAGCATCAACATTGCTTGGAAAAGAAGAGCCAAGTCATAGTCAATCACAGGCAAATCAAGGGTGGCGGTGTCTTCACCTCAAATTGTAGAAAACAGGTGATGTTGCTCCACCCGTAATCATGATTTCATAAAAAAAAACAAAAACATACATATTTCATCAATATAAGGTAAAAAATAATTATGATTATCAAAACAATTAATCTTTAAAATTGCCACAAGTACAAAGCATCAACATTGGTTGGAAAAGAAGAGGCAAGTCATATCCAATCACAGGCAAATCAAGAGTGGATAAACTTCCACACAAACACCTATAAGAGAAGAAAATATGAAGATAAAGGCCAAGTGCATAAGTACTTTTTAACTTCTGGGAGAAGCTCAATTCATTTTATCCTTTTTACTTTCACAATCTAGAAGTAATACCCTAATGACAGATTGGAAGAAAACGTAAATTATTGTAACAAATCATAAAACCTAACAACATTCCTTCATAACAAAAGACCTTAACTTTAATCAAAGAAACCTGAATGAGACTACTGGCCTATTGAAAGTCTCTGATGATATCGGTATAACAATATTCTCAATGTTCGATCGAGATGCATAACAAATTCTAAACACAATAGCATCTGAACTCCTTCACACCCAAAATGTAAAATATGGCTTACATACCCCCAATATTGGATACCCTTTGCAAACACACTTTTAATTTTGAAATCAAGCTCACAACTTGAAGGAAGGATTTCAAACCTATACCATCTCAATGACTTTTATCCCACAAAATATCATTTAGCATGATCCTCTCCTCAAAGAAATTAAACAGGTAACCATATTTATAATTTATTTACATTTTTGTCCACTAATTAATACTTTTATTAAAAAAGGAATCCACTTCACCACAACAAACAACATCAAATGAGTGAGATGGAGAACTAATTATAATTCAAAGCCCAAAGCTACAAGCATCCAACAAGTTAAAAGGTGCATCTTCATCATTTAATGAAGAAGTTTATCAAATCTCACAAAGTCCATTAAGAAAAGAGGCTAATAAACAAGTTGTCACAGGTCGAAGTCCAAAGCTACAAGCATCCGAGAAGTCAAAATATGCATCTTCATCATCAAATGAATTTTATTCAATCTCAAAAAGTTCATTAAGGAGAAAGACGAATAAATAAATTGTTTTGACATCAAAGTTTAAAAAGAAGCACACAAAAGAAAACAAAATTCAACATCAGGTCACCAGCAAAAGGAAATAAATACAAAAAGTCTATTTAAATGAAAAAATTTCGATGTTTTATTCGCATCACTTTTATGTGCTTTATCATTATGATTGACTACTTTTCTTTCATTAAATATATATTTTTTAGTTATTTTATTATGTCAATTTCACTTTATTCTTATATTGTTCTTATAAATATTATACACAACACTTACTTCTATCTTCACGTTAATCAACTTTAGTTCAGTGGTCAGCCTCTAATTTTGAAATACTTCCTTATAAATATAATGATAAAGAAAAAATATCTTAATTTCTATGTAATTTTTTTATCTCCTTTAACAAAAAATAATATAAAATATCATTGACGGTTATACTTTTAAATTTGATTTAGTAAATAAATAATTTATTCAAATATTTCTTTAATGATTTACATATCCGCACAATGCGTGGATATTTGTCTAGTTTGAGTAACACTACTAGAAAGCGCACTTTTTACATCGGTCAAAAACGACATTCTACATCGGTGCTCAACCGATGTAGAATACGACGTCGTTGTTAGTGTTATGTTTCAACATCGTCCCAAAATCCACCGTTGTAGAAAAATAACGTTTTCTACATTGGTCCTCAGTGATATGAACCCTCATGGCACAAGGGCTGACTTAGGATCGTCTACGATGTAGAATATGTCCGTTTCCACATCGGTGCTGATGCCAAGAATGATGTGGAAATATGTAGTTTCTAAGACGGTGCTAAGGTGGTTTCTGGCATAAAATGGATGAATGGGATGGTAAAACATAGGTTAAGTGGTGGCTGGACAGAAATATAGAAATGGCAATAACGGAAGCTACAGGGCTCCAAATGAGGTGATTCCAAAACGAGGTGAAAGGTCTCGTTTTGAAATTCAATTTAGGCTCAAGAATCACATATAAAATAGTTTTCTAATTATAAATATTAATTTTAATATGAAAAGCTGCATACTTATAATTATAATATTATGTAAGTAATAATCAACAAATATAATTAAACATTCATGAAACTAAGTATATAGTTGCTGATTGGATAATTACCATTGGTATGAATTTGAAGATAATTATATAAAAATCATCATTATCCTTTAAAAATCACACAATATACACAATATATTTCCATAAAGAAGAAACCACACAATATACACAAAGCACATTATAATATTATGGTCTTCTAAGAAAACCAAAATTATGGGAGAGAGAGAGAGACCTGCATGTTCTATTTATATACTTTATTACTAAGTTTTTAAGTAACTTATCATGAGAGCCATCTTAAATTAGATTCATATCATATAAACAAGCTAGTCAAACTAACTTAATTAGTACTATAATACATAGTTTTAATTATCGTAATCGGTTAGACATAACTAAAATCTTTTTCCTTAAAAAATACTAAAAACTTTAATCAAATAAATATTTTTAATTATAATAAAAATAAATCTCATAATAAATAACATGCAATAAAATGTGAAACTGTTCTCAATCCTTCCTACCATGTCATTTTCCCAAGTCTGATATATATCTACTACTTCCTAACAACTAAAAGAAATGGGAAATTTACAAAGAAGCAAATTAAATTTTTTGTGTTAACGTCTCTCCCCTGATTTTAATGGTAATATGCTATAAAAATATTAAGAAAACCAATGTTCACTTACCATTGAAAAGGTGAGACATCTGGGCAGCTCAAAAAAATATACTGTCCACTAGATTACTTAAATCCTTGTGGTTTAGACATGTGCAAGGCCAAGACATTTCCTGGGTACACTGCAACCTGAATTTTAAGAAGAAAATGTTAAAATTTTAGTATAAGGTCATTTAATACCAAAAATGAAATTAATTCAAAGAGAGAAGGTAAAATTTATCAAAGGAAATAACAAGGCATCAGAAAACTTATCTTCACTCTTTCCATTGTGTTCGAATCTTCTTCTTTGTTTAGCATAGTGTATCACTTTGTTGTCTTCAAATTCAACTTTAGCCCAGCCAATGTCATCTTGAATATATTCCTGAAATCAACCGCGTGCATAGGCAGATATTTAGCTTTCAGGCTATCTAAATGATTATGTGAGATCATTTTTTTATTAACAACATCGTCCTAAATTTTGATTAATGTAAGATCAATTTCATGACCTATCTCATATCCTGTAAGACAAAATTCATGACCTATCTCATATTTCCTAATATGTAGTTCAAAATAAGGATGAGGAGGTAGTTCATACCCCTACTAAATGTCATTCTTCCTCTTTGGAAAAATCTCAAACTATTAACCCCAAATGACGCACAAAGCACTTCATGAATTCACTTTTATATTGCCAATATTTAAATAATCAATGTTCTTTTCTTATTTCTTACATAAAACATATACCTTATCATCTCCAGCACATCACAAACAAGAAAAAAAATCCTCCAAACCAGCAATTGCCAAGGGAGAGCTAGAAAAGCACTACAAGAAACGTCTTTTAAGGAGTCATGGATGTAACACTTATGTTATCTTTCTTGCCTGTGGCTCTATATAAATATAATACACACATTATCCGAATCTAAGATCACAATTACCAAGTTATTTAGTTGGCAACCAAATATATATTTCGTTTGAAATGTAAGCCTTGAAATCAAGGATGTCAAATATATATTCTGATATATTAATTCTCAGGATGGCTGCATTAGGTGGGCCCCATAGTTTAAAAAACCAAGCTTAAATATAATTGGTCACTTCAAATTAGTAACTTGAGTAGAGTCAAGGAAGGAACCAACCTCTTCCAGCCTTTATTATCTACTACTGCTTGATACCTAATAGCATTGAATCCATAAGCAATTGCCACATCCTATAGATTAAAGAAAACCAAGAATAAAAAAGACATGCTTTCTCAGTGAAATGTAGCTAGAAATACAATTCATGAGATTAAAGCAACTGCACATTATAGGGTAATATGAAGTGCAATATGTTTATACTGATAGAATGTTTTTTTAAAAAATACTAAGATTGATACTAATAAAAATATTCAAGCGATTAAAACTAAATTTATTCATATTTACATGTAACCAGGCCACATTCAATTGCAGATTCATGTAACCAGTCCAGATTCAATTCAACTATATGTATCAAATTCCAAACGTGCCCGCTACCAAGATGTTGGTCTTAAAGAAGGCATGTGAAAAATTAAGAATACAAAATAATATGTTCCTAAAGCAGAGAAAACAAAGGAGGGAATGAAACCAAAATTAATATATCAACTCAAAATTTCTCTCCCATCAACCTACATATTACATATATAGAACCAAGAAACACAAATGCCAAACTTGGTGTGGAGATTACCATCCTACTCCAAAACATAGGCACCACAAATCCAACAAAAAGACCACAAACAAACAACAATAAACTTTGAAATTACAATCTCAGATTGTCATCATACCGTTCCAATATCATATCCACACTGACCTGCATATCTAAGTTTTGACCAAATTAAAAGTACAAAAATAAAAAATAACATTAACAAACTTTAAAAAAATTTAACAAACATGAAAATTTATAATTAAACGACGGTGTAATGTTTTTTGTGCATATTATATTTATTTTTTAAATTTGAACAAACTATTAGGAATTGATACATACTCTTTCATATTTTTGTTCTCTCTTAAGATTGGCTAAACCACCATAGAGAAGTGCACTGCCAAGAACCAAGAGAAGGTTTGAGAGAATGGAACCCAGAAGGGACAACCTCACAACATGAACTTTGTTCTGTTGAAGTGCTAATCATGCTATGATCATCTCGGCTACATTGCACATGCTGCATTCAGAAGCCCTCCAACTGAATTAACATCCACACAAACCAAAAACCAAATTGGTTAATTTTTTTTACCATACACTATAATATGCAAAGTAAATCTCTGTGCATAATGAAATTTGGTTCTATAGTACCTGTTGGGCCGGTGAAATATGCAATTTGCCTTGAAGTTTTTGAGTACTAAGAATTAAAAAACAAGTTATAAACATATATAAAATTGTAGTGAGTCTATAGAGTTAGGAGATGACATGCAAACTTACTCAGTCAGGAAGCTAACACGTTCAGCTAGCGGAGCAAGTCCAAGTAGGCTGAAAGCAAAAAAAAAGTAGGAATGGTAGCAAAAAAAAAAAAAAGACGCGTCTTATTAAAATTACGAATGGAATCTAGGATTAACTTCCAATTTTTCTTGCTATACCTGTACATGTAAAACAAACTTTAACAAGAATAGGAACTGTAGCGGGCTCGGATTCGCAAAGTGAAGCAGGCACTGAGTGCACTCCTGGTTTAGGGAATAGATCTGCTGCATGAAGGGGGTTTAGGGTACAGATCTGGCATTATTTCAGTGGCGGCGCGCGGTTGTGATAGTGTTTGGGTGATTGTGGTGTCAACGGTGGTAGCATGCGGAAGCGATGGTGTTTGGATGTTGGTGGTCGTGCGAATTTGGTGGTGTTGCGATGGTTGGAAGGTCGAAGATGAATGGAGGCGCCGACTGTTGATTACGGTAGATGTGGTTCAACAAAAAAGAAGATGAATACAAGCAAGAGGAAAATACCTTCTTCGGCGCCGTGATTTGAGAGTTATGAACATTTTTGCCGTGGAGTTCTCTCCATCTTGTTTTTCCCATAAATGAGTTTGGGACTTTTGGTTTATCTCTCAATCTGGGAAAATCCTTCTCATCATTCTTGGAGATTTTGGGAAGAAGTCGAGGGCACGGGAAGCACAATGGACAGAGAAGTGGAATTCCAGCAGGCACGAGAAGCACAATGGAAGGAGAAGTGGAATTCCAGCAACCACTAGCAATAAAAATTTAATTTATTATTTAACTTAAAATTAAAGACGGTCAATAGTAAAGACTGTCTTAGTAATTATAAAAGCAAATACGGTTTTGCAAACACCGACGTAAACACTTTTAACAAATACGGGTTTTATATGACCGTCTTAAAAAAGTTATATTCAATTTCAAAAATGCCATTACATATTTTCTACATCGTTTTTTAAAAAATCGACTTAAATTTACCGATGTTAAAACATCTTTTTTTACTAGTGTAAACACGCAATCACCGTTTGTTTTTGTGTATGACTGTTATTAATATAGTATTGAATGTCATTAATGTACTATTGATGTAAATTTATCATATGCTAAAGCTATCAAAATAAACAAATTTATATTCTATACCTTCCCGGAGTAAAGACTAAGGGGATTTTTATATTATGTTATATATATATATATATATATATATATATATATATATATATATATATATATATACTTTTAAGATTAAGAAAGCGAATTAGCTAAATTAAAATCTTTAACTAGTAAATTAAAAAAAATCAAACAAACAAGGAAAACAAAGAAGTTCAACAAAAAATATCAAATTATCAACGGAAAGAGAGGGATTCGAACCATCGGTACAAAAATTTGTACAACGGATTAGCAATCTGACGCTTTAGTCCACTCAATCATCTCTCCCCAATTGAAAAATAGAATTAATTTGTTTATGTTATATCACATAAACAAGAAGAGCAAAAAATGGAGCTTGAAAAAAAAGACTTCTTTTTATCTTATTTTTTTTTATCTTATCTCTTTTTTTTCTATTTGATTTCGATTCATTATTATATTCTATATTCCTCTATTTTTTAGTTTCCTAAAAAAATATTTTACTTCATAAAATATTATTTATTTAATACACTTATCATAAAATAAAATTTAATAATATTATTAAATGTTCCTTAATTACTCATTTCTAATAATTTTACATTTTTCTAAGATACCGAAAAGATTTAAATAAAAAATACAAAATTAATCCCATGCACAATTTTGTTTGCCTGTGCATCGTAGGGTCAAAACAGAGTTCAAATAAGTAAACATAACTATAATAAAATAAATGTTAAATAATAATATTCACGCTATAATCGAATGGAAAGGAAAGAAAAGATGTGGAAAACATTCAATAACAAACAAAAAATTGCCTGCTTGAAACAAAAAATGAAAAGGAACAAGAGTAAAAGGTTGACTTCAAAAAGAAAAAATCTAAAATTTTCTTTCCTTTTAGACTTTTTCCTGAATTCAAAATTTAATTTTTTTTACTATTTTCATTTTGTTACTCCAAACAAGTCTTAAATGTATTTATGGAGAGAAAATATTAAAAGAGGGAAAGTAATAAATATGATAGCAAATGTAATAGATAAAATGAAAGACACAATAAATGTGCACTTCTAATGATTCTAAAAAGAAATTGTAGTTTGTCTTTTGCTGGTATAAACAGACACACGTCATTGCATTTTTACAGAATTGCTCAACACACATAAATTGACCATTGGACCGAGAAGATAGGGTGCAATTGGACAACAAGAATCAGGGAGAACCAACAAGATACTAGTCATATGAGAGCACACAGAGTAAGGGAAGGAAGAAGAGCTAAGGAGCATTTGAATTATTTTCTTTTTGTTACTCCAAACAAGTCTTAAATGTATTTATGGAGAGAAAATATTAAAAGAGGGAAAGTAATAAATATGATAGCAAATGTAATAGATAAAATGAAAGACACAATAAATGTGCACTTCTAATGATTCTAAAAAGAAATTGTAGTTTGTCTTTTGCTGGTATAAACAGACACACGTCATTGCATTTTTACAGAATTGCTCAACACACATAAATTGACCATTGGACCGAGAAGATAGGGTGCAATTGGACAACAAGAATCAGGGAGAACCAACAAGATACTAGTCATATGAGAGCACACAGAGTAAGGGAAGGAAGAAGAGCTAAGGAGCATTTGAAGTACAAAGGTGAGTTTTTTAATTGTGTTTTTAATTTTCATTAGTGTTGCAACTGAGTTATCAATATTACAATTCAATTTGGGGACTTGTGGATCTATCACTTAGTAATCCAAATCTGAAACAATAAAGGGTTATTGTACCTAATGTTTGAAAATCATGGTGTTAAATTTGTAATATGTATAAAAACACAGAGAGGGCATATGTATAATTATGTAATCAAGGGTAATTCTCAGTTTCAACTTTCAAAACTAAATATGACATCGATATGGGTGTGGGTGTCACAGAAATGGTTTCAAGCAAATCAAAATAGTTTATATGTAATTTGAGTAAAATGTAGGAGATATCATTGTATACATGATGGAAATGAAGGATGTTACTGTCTGTATTCATTTTCTTTGTATGTAGACCTATCTTCAGACGAAAAACTTAGGTAAGACACTTGATTTTTTTTTATTTTTTTTTACATGTGACCCTTATAATTTAACGTCTATCATTGTTCATAAATATTGGTTAGTACAAAGATCAACCATACACATGGAGTATATTTTTTCTAGTTTACTGTAACAAACAAAAGTAGCTCATTTTTATTGTGACGTTTGATTTTATTGTCTGCAGGCTTCCACAATAGTAATTTTAAATCTTATAGAAAAACATATTATTTTGAAAATTGTTCTTTCAGCCAAATTTAAAAAATGATAGTAATACACATCTTAATCTACTTTTTAAAGAATGTTCTATTTTAAATTAAAATTTATCAAAAATTGAAAAACAATTTTAAATATCACTTATTATTTAAAATAAAATTTAATTAATACTCCTTCCGTCCCATATTAAGTATCATCTTAAATTTTCATTATTAAAATCAAGAAAAGTTAATTAATAAATAGATGAGAGAGAATAATAATTTTATAAAATTAACCATATTATTCATATTACATTAATTGAAAACCTAAAGTAATACTTGTTAAGAATATTAGTGAAAATCATTTAAAAAACGTCACGATAAAATTGAGCTACTTTTGTTTGTATACATGATGAAAATCATTAATTGAAAATCATGTAAAATGTAGGAGATATCATTGTATACATGATGGAAATGATTATTTACTAATAAAATTAAATTTCTGTGTTTGATCTTAATATTTGAAAACTTCTGTTTCATATTTTTATTAGTAGAATGATTTCGTTAGCTGTTGACATGCTCAAGTCACCATATAATACGTCAAATATTAGATATGGCACTAGAGGTGTCACAACAGCCAATCAAAAGCACAAATTAACCAACTAACTAGGCATGGCTACTAGCCTACGCTCAGCATCTTGCAAAACTGGAAGGACGACTAAAAATTCTTGAAGAAACCCAAATTCATACAAAATTAGAAATGAACAGTAAAAAATACGATGATTACTTAATAAAAAATAATTTTAAAAATTATATAACAAAAATTGGAAGACAAAAGTGGATATCCCAAATTGTTACAGATTATAGAAAATATATGTTCTTCTTATGTATTTTTAATATAAATATATATCTTGTGATCTCTCAAAGTTTATTGCGAGTTTTCTTATGGTTCAATAGGTTCTTTTACTTCTTTGTCATAACCGTTAAAAGTTTCCCGTCATTGAAGTATATATTAGTGAATGCTTTAAATGCTAATTTGGAAGCAGGTCTACTTTAGTTTCCTGCTTTTGTAGATGTCATTTTGTCTATGTCCACTTTCCCATGATTAGAAATGAACAGTTAAAAATACGATGATTACTTAATAAAAAATATTTTTAAAAATTATATAACAAAAATTGGAAGTCATAAGTGGACAACTAAATTTTTGTAATAGGATTTTTTTCTTAAATAATAACTTTAAATGCTCATCACTAAATGCAAAATTATTTAATTCAACTGTTGAGTCACACGACACTATGAAAACGATAATATACATGAAATTTTGGATATATTATATACATTCGTAAATATATAATGTAATATTAGATATAGTATTACAATAGCATATTTTGAAATGCCTTTTTTAGGAAGATATTTTTAAATGCCTTAGTCCGTAAATTAATTAGTCAAAATTATTTTAACTTTATCTGTTACCTTTGCTTTGACATCATTTAGTTTCTGAAATTTAGGTCATTTTCTTTTGTATCTTTCAAATTTAAAATTATTTTTTAATTTAGTCTCTACTGATCTTTGATCATTTCGGTCCATCTTTACTTTGAGCCAAACAAAAAATAAAAAATTTATAATTTATGATAATTTTTTACCATCAGTATTTGATACTCTATTTTTTATTTTATAGTATGATTTTCTGACGATTAAAAATCATCAAGTCAATAAAAAAAATTAAAAAATCATTAATTACTTTTAAAGAGTCAAAATTGTATTTTAAAATTTAAGATGGAAAATTAATTTTTTATCATGAAAAGTCACAACAAATTGTGAATAATACTTATTTTTTGTTTTGCTCATATTGTGTAGAGGGACTAAGAAGAATATTATGCGAATTCCAAATACTAAAAATATTTCAAATTTGGTTGATTGAAAAAAGATATCCAAATTTAAATTTAAAGGACTAAAATATATTTAAAACAATTTTATTTTGAAATATTTTGTTGAGTTAAAAGTTCTTAAGTCTTAACATGTGGGTTAATTTTATATAACTATGAATAAATCCAAAACTATTTAATATCTTATTTCTATATATTAAAACAAGTATATTACATACCTTTAATAACATGAAGTTAATAATCATTTAATTTTTAATGTTTAATTTTCCAAAACTTGAAGGCACAAATAAAAATACTGGATAGTAATATTCTGCTCTAACATACACTTGCTAAGTCAGTCTTTTAAGTTTTGTTGTATGATTTAAGGGAAGGGGCAGTCCAATATATATATAATATCAAACAGAAAAATTAGAGAAGAGAGGGTAAAAAGTAGTATATAAAGACTCTTAGAGAGAGAGAGAGAGAGAGAGAGAGAGAGAGAATGTAAGAGTAGAGAAACTTGTGCTATAAGGAAGGACTAGGACAGCATTTGAAGAACAAAGGCTAGTTCTTTAATCCTCGTACTTCGATTTCTTCGCTGTTAGCTTCAACGTATATTGCAAGTTTGAAGGACTAGAAAGTACTCTATTTCTAGTTTCTTTTTTGTTTCCCTGTATGCATTATTGTTTCGCTGCTTCAACTAGGAAACCCTTCTTCAAGTTGTTATTCTGTAATCAAACAAGAAATTCATCAAATCATCCTTTCTCATTTTGAAGAACACAGTGATTTGGATAATGAGGTCAAAGAAGAAAAAGATGAAGGTCAAGATGATGAAATGTTCATGGGATTAATCAACAAGATTAAAATCCAAAAGTTTTATATTAATATTAGAATCATTATAAATGATTTTCTTTTAGATATAGTGACTCTATTTGACACAGGAGCTAATTCAAACTGTTTTTTAGAAGGACTAATTCCTACAAAATTATTTGAGAAACCTCGGAGAAATTAAGTACAGCAAGTGGCTCAAAACTAAAGATTATTTATAATCTATCCAGTGCAACCATAGAAGACCAAGGTCTTAGGATTGAAAAAAATTTTCTTCTGGTACAAAACCTTAAGAATGAAGTAATCCTAGGAACACCATTCATCAGATCATTGTTCCCTCTCCACATATCCAAGGAAGGAATAACCACTTGGCACTTGGGAAGAAAAATCACCTTTGATTTCTCTACTAAACCAATTGGAAGAAACATAAACTTCATAGAAAAGAAGATTAGCCAAATCAACTTTTTAAAAGATGAAGTTTCTTTTAGTAATTTTCAAATCCAACTAGAAAAACCCCAATTGAGGGAAAACATCCAATCTCTGCTACAACACATCCAATCAACAATTTGTTCCGATCTGCCACACATATTCTAGAATCGAAAAAAGCATATAATTGATCTCCCTTATGAAAAAGATTTCTCTGAAAAATAAATTCCCACAAAAGCCAGACCAATCGAAATGAATGAAGAACTCCTTCAATATTTCCAAAAAGAAATTAAGGATCTCCATGATAAGGGATTAATAAGGAAGAGCAAAAGCCCTTGGTCTTGTGCTGCTTTCTATGTCAACAAGCAACCACAACTTGAACGAGGAACACCTCGTATAGTCATAAATTACAAACCTTTGAACCAAGCCTTACAATGGATTAGGTATCCTATTCCAAACAAGAAGGATTTACTCAATAGGCTAAACTCTTCAAAAATATTCTCAAAATTTGACATGAAGTTAGGATATTGGCAGATCCAGATAAAGGAAACTAATAGGTACAAGACTACCTTCACAGTTCCCTTTGGGTAATATGAATGGAGAAAGAATGCCTCTTCTGAATTCAAGAAAGTTATGAATGACATTTTCAATCCATATTCAAAATTTTCCATTGTCTATATTGATCATGTCTTAATTTTTTCTCAAACCATTGAACAACATTTTAAACATCTGCAGACCTTCATTAATATTGTCAAACAGAATGGTCTCGTAGTTTCCCAAACCAAAATTAATCTTTTTCAGACAATCATCTGATTCCTTGGTCACAATATTCACCAGGGAACAATTATACCAATTGACAGGTCAATCGAGTTTGCCAACAAATTCTCAAACCAAATCTTAGACAAAACCCAGTTGCAAAGATTTCTAGGTTGTCTAAATTATGTTGGTGAATTTGTACCTACTTAAACAATATTGTCAAACCATTACATGATAGGTTAAGAGAAAATCCACCTCCTTGGTCTAATATTCACACCCAGGTTGTCAAAGAAATCAAGTTCAAAGTTCAATCTATAAAATGTTTGTATCTTCCAATTCTGCAGGCATTCAAAATTTTCGAAATAGATGCATCTGACAAAGGTTATGGTGGTATCCTTAAACAAAGAGCCAATACCCAAGAAAATGTCATTGCATATACTTCAAAGCATTGGAATTCTGCACAACAAAAATATTCAACTGTTAAAAAAGAAGTTTTAGCGATTGTTTTGTGCATTTCCAAATTTTAATCTGATTTGTTAAATCAAATGTTTCTTATCAGGGTTGATTGCAAATCAGCCAAAGAAATTTTACAAAAAGATGTTAAAAACCTTGCCTCAAAACAAATATTTGCTAAATGACAAGCAATTTTAAGTGTTTTTGATTTTGAGATAAAGTATCTCAAGGGCACTTCAAACTCTTTACCTGACTATCTTACCCGTGAATTCTTACAGAAAAATTATTATGCCGCCTAAGGCATCTAGTACCTCCTTTCAGGGAGAAAGGAGTAGCAGAAAAGGTTTCAAGTTGGCTCTACCAGAGCCATCCTCAAATAAAATTTCACCCTCAAAGACTAGGTCATCAACCCAATCTGGGCCATCAACCCATAAATGTAAACAACAAGATGGGTCATTTACCCTACTCGTTGAAATCAAACCTAAGTCATCCACTCAGGAACCTTCAAAGAACCAAACATCAAAACAAGCCAAGGCTGACTATGCCTTTCCAATCGAGACACTTTTGGCCCTTCAAGAAATTGGCCTAACAAAAATCCCAAAGAAAACATGGGCTGACATAGCCTTTGAATCAAATGATGAGTCTCAAATTGATCTAAAAACCTTAATCCAAAAAGCCAAAGGCACAAAATTTATCTGCAATTCTCCAAAAGAAAAACAAATAATAAGCCCAATGTCAACACCAGCCCCAAATTTATTTGCAAATTACAAAAATAATTTTTCAAGTGTTTTGCAAATGGAGTCGGAATATTGGGACAAGAATCCCTTTAAATCTATAGCCAAGGCGTTTCCACCCGGATTCCATTACAAACCAACAACAATCAACATAACAAGGACCTTTTATGAATTCATTTTAATAGATTCAGACTCAGTTTCTATTAAACATTTCAAAGATCCAAAAGAACCCCTTTTAAACACTCACTCTACAATCCAAATTTTAAAAGTTCTGCAACCCAGACAATTTGGATCCAATTTGAATGAAATCAAAAAAATTTCTATACCTTTTGATCCAAGAGGATACACCTATTGGGACTATATGGATGCCTAGACCAAAGTGTATTGACATCAAAACAACAAATATACGCACTCATGGCTTATTTACTTCAAGACTAACACAATTTATAATTTTTCAAATTGGTTCCTTCAGTGGTGGTACTTTTTTGGACCAATCCCGAAAATTTTCCCTGAGCAGGTTCAACAAGGATTTGCACAGTTCAACAAGCATTTTAACTCTCAAGAATCACAAATTCTAGCTGATTTAAAATATTTTTCCAGTTTTACTTTGTCCTGGATATTTTCATCGCAATACAGGTATAGCAAAACAGAAAACAACAAGCAATTTCCATCCCTTCAGCGACATGGATTTGTCAAGTGGTGGAATCAATTTGACACATCAAAAGCACAACCAGATAAGGTGAAAATCTGGTTTAAAGCTCACCTAGAGTTCCTGAAAGCACCTGATCCAAAGACTTCTTTGTTTCTCAATCAGAAGTCCCAATTTGCTACCTTCCTAACAAGATCTAACTCAAAGGAACATCTCACGAAAAAATTAAAAGAAGTTTTGCAATTGCTCCAAATCCAAGAAGAAGGGATTTCTTCCTCAAAGAAAGAAGACATCAATTCTTCTAATCATGATAATGATTTTTACCAAAATGAAGATGATTGTTTTGATATTTGTTTGAATGAACATTAATTTAGTTATCACCGTTACTGTAGAAATAGTTTCGGTATTTGTAACCCTTACTGTAGCTACAGTCAAACTAAGTTTCTATAAAAAGAGGCCTCAACTCTATTTTGAGGTACCCTTTTTGAGAGAGAGATAGTCTAATAGATTGTAGAGAGAGAAGCTCTTGGAAACACTCTTTGTATGCTTTTCTTTCGTTGTTATCAAATAAATTTACAAGTTGCTTCTTTTATCTCCCTTCTCCCTCCTTACTGATTACCGCCGTTTCAGTTTCTTCTCTTCTTCCTCCAGAACTGATTCTGTGCGGACTACCGTCGTTTCAATTTTCTTTTATGTTTAGTTATCATTTTTAAGCTTTAAGTTTTATTCTTCTTATTGTTTATTTTACCTGTATCTTAATACATTCAAACTATTTTAATTTGTTTCCTACTTCTTTACTGTCCTTTTGATCCGTTCCACAGATATCTGGTGTATATATATATATATATATATGTATGTATGTATGTATGTATGTATGTATGTATGTATGTATGTATGTATGTATGTGTACATAATGTACAACTTATATTTTCTTGTGTAACGGTAGTTTGCCTTAAACTTTTTTGGTAATCTTTCAACGTCATATTTTATTTATTTATAATCTAAGAAATTAATTTAGTGAATCATAATTTTAATCGAGCCGTCCAATTTAGAGGTCAAAGATAAGGATGCTTTCAAGATGTCTTAACCTACCATTGAGTCACTTAGGATTGTATTGAGGACAACTCAAACCTTCCTTTGAGGGACTGGATATCCTCCATTGCGTGAGACTAATGTAAAGGAGGCGACGTCGTATGAGGCAATGCTTTAGGCATACGAGTTGCAGGAGGAGGTCCTAGAGGAAGTTTGGGAGTTGATGGAGGAGGACACGAAGGAGACCCCAACGATAATCTTACCAGGAACTTAGGCTAACTCTACTAGAAAATTTACTTTTAACATCTATTAGAATAACATTGGTTTTCTATAAAACCAATGTAAATGAAAACACAATAGCATAATCATAAATAATATGACCTTGTTAACATTCATTTTTCAAAAAATCGATGTTAGCGTTAGTTTGTTAACATCAGTTTTTCAAAAATCAATGTTTTCGTGACTTCTTTAGCATCGATTTTTACAAAAACCAATATTAACCAACTCATGTTAACATCATTTTTTGAAAAAAAAAAACTGACATTGTATTGTCCTATTTATAATATTTTTCGTGCTTTTGGAAATTCACTCATCTCCCTCACGCTTCTGGCAACCTCAAACCCTTTGTCACTCTCACTCTCACTCTCACTCTTGTGACGCTGAAACCATTATCGTCAGTCTTGCTCATGATCGTCTAGGTTTTAGTGTCACTCTCGCTATTGGTGTCACTCTCGCGGCGTTGAAACCAGTATCAGCACTATCACTTTCGGTCTCACTCTCGCTTATGGTCTAGGAGTCACTCTCATTCTCGCTCTCATGGTAGGTTTTTCTCTCGAAGCTTTATTGATTGTGTGTATCTTCCTCATTCTACATTGTAGGAAAAAAATTGGTTTTCTTTCGTCTGTGATTGTTGTTGTGCTGATTGTTGAACCTGAGATTAGTAGTAAGTGGTCATGGCTGAACAATGTTGTAATCACCACCAACATTGTCTCTACTACTACCACTACCAATGGTGATTAGTAGCCGTGAATTAAAGAGATTGATTAATGATTGTTAGTATAGATGTATTGATGTACTACCATAACCACTAAAGAGAGAACTAAGAATCCATGGGCTTTGAAGTTTTTTACTTCTAAATATCCAATCAAATTGATGGGTTTTGTAAGATATTAAGGATTAGAAAGAATAGATGGGAAAGTATTGTTTATTTTTTGCTTTTGCAACAATAGTTAGTTAAGAAAGCTACAGAAAAGTTGCATTAGAGAAGCCTTTATTAGTTTGGAAGTTACATCAATATGAATTTTTGTATCAATTACTTTTTATTTGAGAGAACTCTCTTTATTGTTGTGTGCGTACAAACAAACTCATACTGTTATGTCAAATCTATCATGTATTGGTATCATATTTTTGTTTTGCAGATTTATTGGTATCATATTGTTATGTCAAATCTATTATATTATATTAGTTGCATGGAATAAGCTCTTAGATAAGCATGTTGCATAGTCAGTTTGTGCATGGATCAGTTAGTGTCATGTTTACATTGTAAATGAGTTTAGAAACGATGGATGAAGATCAACAGAACTGAAAGGAAATGACTAACACAATGATGAAGATTAACAAAAAAAAAACAGAGGAAATGTTCAATGTTGTTCATGTAATGTTTCAATTTAGAAATTTCAAGACTATTCTCAAATAAACATGACATGATATAACACATTTGCTTATATTACTTTGTTTGTTAAATGTATCCTTATGGTGAAGTCAGTAGGTCATTTGCTATAAGATGGAAGGCTGAACTAGAGCATACTTGTCATCTACTAGACAATAGTAGCAACATGCACTCTATTACATACAACCAAGATCTGGTGAGCTCAACTCTACTAGTTGGTTGGACAGAACTTAGATATTTTTATGGGCTCACTGAAAATCATCAAGTGACCTTGACCCACTTTGGGCAAAGTGTCTTCTTGCTTGCCATCTTCAAAAGCAACTCTGAACCAAAAGCTTGCCCTAAATGACACTCCTTGTACCACCAAGTTCCTAACTCAGTCACTTTCAAACTCTTGCTGAGTGAGTACAAAGTGACTTGTGGCAATTTGGTGAGTAATTAAACACTCCTTTGTATGTCAAATTTTAAAATGATATACATATCTAATATGAATTTAATGTTAATTTTAGGATGTGTCGAGTACCATGTACTCCTTTATGAAAGCTGCAGGATTCACCAATCTGAACTTAGAAAGGATTACAAAGTATAGGATAGTTTATATTTGAGTTCCCAGATACAACTTCTAACTTTATTTTATTTTGGATTTATTTGTAATTAAAGTACATTATACTATAGTATTATCAATCTGTAATTTTTTGTTTATAAGTGTTAGTGGTATATATTTTGAGGGAATTGGAACATCCTAAACACATTTGTGAAAAATTTTTGTTTATAAGTACTCTTGGTGCATGACATATTTTGTTTAGAACTCTTAGTGATATATTAATTTGTGTAATTTTTTTTTTATAATTCTTGGTGGTAAATTTTATAAATTTACCTTATTTTATGAGTTATATACAACTTTCAATGATAAACTGGCATGTGAATAGTTATAGGTTACTAATTAAAAAAACAAATATGATATCAAAAAAATCCAAAAAACAACATCTGTTTTTAGAAAAATCGAAGTTTTCAGTACACAACAACATCTATTACTATAAAAACCAATATTATTGTTTACTGACAACATCGGTTTTTTTTAAAAGCGATGTTTGTGAGAACAAAATAACATTGATTTTTTAAAAATCGATGTTGTTTTTGCGTAAAACAACATCGGTTTTTAAAGAACCGATGTTAATGTTAATACTTTGACATCAGTAGTTTCAGTATCGATTAATAACTAATGTTAAAAGTCCTAAATAACCGATGTAAAAAATCTATTTCTAGTAGTAGTGTAATTTAGTTGTTTGAGTTTTGGTATGGTATAGAGTGTGGGGTATAATGGAGGTTCATACGAGTTGGTCACGGAGGCTTGCCTTATATTTATCTCTTTTGCGAAATGTGTGCGGTTTTGTTTGTATACAAGATTTATATTGTTTATGATGTATGTGATGATGTCTTGTAATTGTTTTTTTGAGAAAGTTCGATTATATGGGAAAGTTTTAATTATTGAGTTTTTAATATTGTGGTTTGATGCATTGCAAGTTATCTTTCGTATTTCAAAGTTCCTTTGAGAATGATGCAAGTTTAATTGTGACTATCTGTTTAAAATATATAAAAGTTGAACTCCTTACTATTACGCTACTATGTCGGCACAATTGATGATTTTGGATGAAGGAGAGAATTCTTCTTTTGGGTCTATCACTTCTCTTTTCCTTCTCTCTTCTTCAATGTTACTCACAACATAACAAAATTGTATACCAAAAGAGTAAATATATTATCCTTACTATATCATTAATTATAAATTTTTGTTTAAATAATAATTTTGTATAATTCATTAATATATATTTCTTTACACAATAAAATGTAATATAAAATATTATATTTTCACATCTCCCTTTTTAATTGGTTATTTTCATAAATGAAGTTATTAATGTTACTTTGCAGACAAACATAACCTCCAAAAAAATATGTTTCTTTTCTATATATATGTATAATTCAGCCAAAAAATATGGATAATTAGATAAATAGATGGTTAAATTGTATTTAATGTTTACATTAAACGATTGTCATATGTTATTTCACTATGGAAATTGAAATTATTTTTCTAAATATAATTTTTATATTGAGTTTTATATATATATATATATATATATATATATATATATATATATATATATATATATATATATATATATATACACACACATAATCTTTAAATAAAATTTAAATAAAAATTGATCCATAATTTCTAATCTCTATATTTTTATATTAGCATGTTTATTTAATTTTATATTTATTTGAGATGTTTTTTTTACTGTCTTAAGTATGGTTTTCAATTTCACTTATTTAATAAATAAATAATTTTAATTCAATTAAGTCTATATGATACTTTTTTTGCTTATAATATTTATTTTATATTTTATTTACTATAATAATTTTAATAATTTACTAACAATTATTTTTTAATAAATGTTTTTCAGATGAGTAGTCAATCAACTCAACTTCAAGTACAAAGATCTATATCAACTTAGAAAATCCTTATTTTGCAAAGTTTAAGATAGGGTAAAATGAACTTTCTTCTTTTATTTTATTTTATTATCCATATTTTGTAATATTCAACAAACAAAATTATTAGTTTATTCTAATTCTTTACTTGATGCAAATAAAAAATTATAAATTTTATTCTAAATAACTACTTTGCAAAAAAAATAAAAATAGAGCAACATCAAATAAAAAAACTATCTTTTGCAAGTTCTGTCAGCATTGATCTTGATAAGAAAATGTCAAAAAATAGAAGATCTTTGTCATACATAATGTTCCTGAAATGGGTATGAGAATCACAATTCATGCAACAATCAATGAAATCGACCATACATTTGGTTGAAATTATGTTGCATGTGAGAGATGCCAAAAGAAAGTTACAAAAGAGAAAAATCAATACACTTGTAGAGAATGTAAACGGTCATCCAATTATCTCATAACAAGGTTTAATATTTGAATATAATGAATTATTTTTTATAACATAATTAAATAAATATTACAATTCTTAAAATCTTTTTAGGTTCAAGATACAATTGAAAGTCTCTGATGATACTAGTATAACAATATTCACAATATTTGATCCAGATGCATAACAAATTCTAAACACAATAGCATCTGAGCTCCTTCACACCCAAAATATAAAATATAGCTGACATACCCTCAATGTTGTATACCCTTTGCAAACACACTTTTAATTTTAAAATCAAGCTCACAACTTGAAGGAAGGGTTTCAAACCTATACAATCACAATGACTTTTACCCCACAAAATATCATTTAGCATGATCCTCTCCTCAAAGAAATTAAAGAGGTAACCATATTTATAATTTATTTACATTTTTGTCCACTAATTAATATTTTTATTAAAAAAAGGAGTCCACTTCACCACAACAAACAACATCAAATGAGTGAGATGGAGAACTAATTATAAGTCAAAGCCCAATGCTATAAGCATCCAACAAGTTAAAAGGTGCATCTTCATCATTTAATGAAGAAGGTTATCAAATCTCACAAAGTCCATTAAGAAAAAAGGCTAATAAACAAGTTTTCACAGGTCAAAGTCCAAAGCTACAAGCATCCGAGAAGTCAAAATATGTATCTTCATCATCAAATGAAGTTTATTCAATCTCAAAAAGTTAATTAAGGAGAAAGACACATAACCAAATTGTTTTGACATCAAAGTTTAAAAAGAAGAACACCAAAGAAAATAAAATTCAACATCAGGTCACCAGCAAAAGGAAATAAATACAAAAAAGTATATTTGAATGAAAATTTTTTGGTGTTTTATTCGCATCCCTTTTATGTGCTTTACCATTATGATTGACTATTTTTATTTCATTAAATATATATATTTTAGTTATTTTATTATGTCAATTTCACTTTATTCTTATATTGTTCTTATAAAAATTTATACACAAGGCTTACTTTTATCTTCACACTATTCAACTTTAGTTGAGTGATCAGCCTCCAATTTTGAAATATTTCCTTATAAATATAATGATAAAGAAAAAATATCTTGATTTATATGTAATTTTTTATCTCCTTTAACAAAAAATAATAAAAAATATCATTGACAATTATACTTTTAAATTTGATTTATCAAATAAATAATTTATTTAAATATTTCTTTAATGATTTACAAATCTGCACAACGCGTGAATATTTGTCTAGTTTGAGGAAACACGCAATCATAGTTTGTTTTTGTGTATGACTGTTATTAATATAGTATTGAATGTCATTATAATGTACTATTGATGTAAATTTATCGTATGATAAAGCTATCAAAATAAACAAATTTATATTCTATACCTTCCTAGGAGTACAGTCTAAGGGGATTTTTATATTATATATATACTTTTAAGATTAAGAAAGCGAATTAGCTAAATTAACATCTTTAACTAGTAAATAAAAAAATCAAACAAACAAGGAAAACAAAGAAGTTCAACAAAAAATATCAAATTATCAATGGAAAGAGAGGGATTTGAACCCTCGGTACAAAAATTTGTACAACGGATTAGCAATCCGACGCTTTATTCCACTCAACCATCTCTCCCCAATTGAAAAATAGAATTACTTTGTTTATGTTATATCACATAAACAAGAAGAGCAAAAAATGGAGCTTGAGAAAAAAAAGACTTCTTTTTATCTTATTTTTTATCTTATCTCTTTTCTTTCTATTTGATTTCGATTCATTATTATATTCTACATTCTTCTATTTTATATTTTCCAAAAAAATATTTTACTTCATAAAATATTATTTATTTAATACACTTATCATAGAATAAAATTTAATAATATTATTAAATGTTCCATAATTACTCATTTCTAATAATTTTACATTTTTCTAAGATACCAAAAAGATTTAAATAAAAAATAAAAAATTAATCCCATGCACAATTTTGTTTGCCTGTGCATCGTAAGGTCAAAACTGAGTTCAGATAAGTAAACATAACTATAATAAAATAAAAGTTAAATAATAATATTCATGCTATAATCGAATGGAAAGGAAAGAAAAGATGGGGAAAACCATGAATAACAAACAAAAAAGTGTCTGCTTGGAAAAAAAAATGAAAAGAAACAGGAGTAAAAGGTTGGCTTCAAAAAGAACAAATCTAAAATTTTCTTTCTTTTTAGACTTTTTCCCGAATTCAAAATTTAATTTTTTTTATTATTTTCTTTTTGTTACTCCTAACAAGTCTTAAATGTATTTATGGAGAGAAAATATTAAAAGAGGGAAAGTAATAAATATGATAGGAAATGTAATAGATAAAATGAAAGACACAATAAATGTGCACATTTAATGATTCTAAAAAGAAATTGTAGTTTGTCTTTTGCTGGTATAAACAGACACACGTCATTGCATTTTTAGAGAATTGCTCAACACACATAAATTGACCATTAGACTGCAAAGATAGGGTGCAATTGGGCAACAAGGATAAGGGAAGAGAACCAACAAGATACTAGTCATCTGAGAGCACGCAGAGTAAGGGGAAGGAAGAAGAACTAAGGAGCATTTGAAGTACAAAGGTGAGTTCTTTAATTGTGTTTTTAATTTTCATTATTGTTGCAACTGAGTTATTAATATTACAATTCAATTTGGGGTTTTGTGAATCTATCACTTAGTAATCCAAATCTGAAACAATAAAGGGTTATTGTACGTAATGTTTGAAATTCATGGGATTAAATTTGTAATATGTATAAAAACACAGAGAGGGCATATGTGTAATTATGTAATCAAGGGTAATTCTCGGTTTCAATTTTTAAAACTAAATATGAAATTGATATGGGTGTGGGTGTCACAGAAATGGTTTTAAGCAAATCAAAAGAGTTTTTGTGTAAGTCGACTAAAATATAGGAGATAGCATTGTATACATGATGGAAATGAAGGATGTTACTGCCTACATTCATTTTCTTTGTATATAGGCCTATCTTAAGATGAAAAATTTAGTTGAGACCCTTGATTTTTTTTTTTTTACATGTGACCCTTAGAAGTTAACGTCTATCATTGTTCATAAATATTGGTTAGTACAAAGATCAACCATACACATGGAGTATATTTTTTCTAGTTTACTTTAACAAACAAAAGTAACTCATTTTTAGCGTGACGTTTGATTTTATTGTCTGCAAGCTTTCACAATAGTAATTTTAAATCTTATAGAAAAAATATTATTTTTAAAATTGTTCTTTCAGCCAAATTTAGAAAATGATAGTAATACACATCTTAATCTACATTTTAATGAATGTTTTATTTTAAATTAAAATTTATCAAAAATTGAAAAAAAAAATTAAATATCACTTATTATTTAAAATAAAATTTAATTAATACTCCTTCCGTCCCATAATAAGTATCATCTTAAATTTACATTATTAAGATCAAGAAAAGTTAATTAATAAATAGATGAGAGAGAATAATAATTTTATAAAATTAACCATATTATTAATATTACATTAATTGAAAACCTAAAGTAATACTTGTTAAGAATATTAGTGAAAATCATTTAAAAAAATGGATATTAGTAAAAAAATAATATTACATCAAAAAATTAACATGACACTTTGAGACTTATTTTTTCTTAGGCACTTATATTTTGATTAGAACAACAGGAGAAATAAATAAAGAATTGGAAAATGAATTTCTCTTACTAACTATTCTCGTCTTTTAACCTATATGTGCAGTGTGTTGGAAAAGATGTAATTAGATAATTAATGTGTTTCTATAGAAATTTTTTATATATATTTATATTATTAGTTAAATTTTATTGAAATTTATAAAATAAAAAAATGTTACTTAACAAATTGTGATTTGTAATAAATTATGTTAGAGAGTGTACTGTTAATATATTTTTCTTTCAAACAATACATGCTCATTTATCCTATCAGTTTTTCCTCCTTTTATATTGCTTTTGAAACCAAAGAAAGTATAAAAGAATAAGTACTGAATTTTTGTTAGAAATTGATTTTTTTTCCAATGTTTGTCACTCAGCATCAATGGCTAGCAGTTCAGATGAGAGGTATGTTTGGCCTTGGACAGGTATTGTTGCCAACATATTTGGGAAGCCAAAGCATGAACCAGTGGAGTGTGATAGCATGTATTGGCTGAGAAAGTTTGAACAATACAAACTCGAAGAAGATTATGTTTTGCATTGTGCAGAAGATCCAACAGGGTACGTTGTGCTGGAATTTGGTACAGAATGGACTGGGTTCACGCAAATGATGAAGTTAGATACAGATTTTCTTGTTGATAATCATGGAAAAAAGGATTATTATGAGTCAAGGAAAATGGGTTATTCTTCAGGCTTATTTGGTTGGCGTGCACAAGCAGAATATTACAACTCAGAAGGGCTTGTTGGAAATTTTCTCCGTCAGAAAGCTGAGCTTAAAACAACCTCTATGGTTGCACAAGATTCATTGAATGAAAAAACTGAAACTCTGGATCATTTGTATGGGGAAATAGGCTCTGTAAACAAAAAGATTAGTGACATGGAATCGAAGTACATTGAGTACTACATGTCATTGGATAGAATGATGAAAGAGATTGAGAAGAAGAGAGACTTGCTTCACCAGACTCGTGCTGAAGGGTTGTAACCCTATTAATGAAAGAAACTTTAATTTTAATTAGTTATTTTAAAAGTTAATAGATTCGATGGATCAAATCTAACTAACTATTTTGATCAAACATGATTAGAACTAGCTGTAACTATAGGTGGATCCAAATGCGCAATGTAGAATTCTCTTGAATCCCTAAAGATGCTTCTCCACTCTTGAATATATTAAGCATATGTTTTATTTATTGGTTTGATGTTTGAAATTCATCTTATTACACGGCAGATGATCATGTAAATTGTGCTCCAGTGTTGAAGTCGATGGTAATGCGTGGACGTGAAATTACTTATAAAGCCATGGAAAAAAATAAAAAATTGCAACAAGAGATAGATACAATGAATGATGAACTCGATCGCTGGTGTCAACAACTGATTGAACAAGAAAAGTCAACTATACAACAAAGGAGAAAATTTGAGGAAGAAAAGAAAAGCATAAATCTTTTTAATTAACTTATCTTGAATTTGAATGACATAAAATTTGTTAATGATAATATCAATATTAATACGAACTATTTAACTTATAATGTCAAGCAAATGGAATCACTAATTTTAGCAACAGAGAAGCAGATGAAGGCCAGAAGTGATGTTCTCAGTTTGCTTGAAAAGCAGGAGGTGTGTTAGGTGTTGTTTGTTTCTTCATTCAGAAATGAGTTTATTTTTGGTTTCATGTTGCCCAATTTCATGGCTTATTAATCACTGGATCTATCAAAATAATTTTGTAGATGGAGAAAAAAGCTGTCAGTGATGCACTGTTGAAGCTTGAAAAAGAGATGGGAAATGAACAAAATTTGAATTTAGAAATTGCTGAACTAGAGGAACAACTCAAGGTTTTGAAGTGTGTGAACTCGGAGGAAGCTAATCATGAGAATAAAAGAAAGATAGAAATAGAAGAGATAGAAGAAAAATTGGAGGACATGATTTTTGATATGTCCGTAAAAGATGATGAAAATCAAGCTTTGAAGAAGAAGGTACAAGAAGCTAAAACCGAGTTAGAAGATGCTAGGCAACAAATTATTAAGGTAAATGTTCTGTTATGAGAAAATCCTGCTTCTAATCCTTATACTAAGGAGATACTTTAGTTCATAATTTTTTTAAACCTTTTACTCTAATTTTTCAACTTCACAAAAAGTAATTCATTTTTTACTTTTACTTTGTATCATAAAGGTTTTTTAAGTGAATAATATTTTACAAAGTTAAAAAGATTTTGTAAAGTTAGAAGTTAAAAAGGATTATCCAATTTTAAGTGTTAAAATGGAGAGTTTACACATTTCATTAATGGCACTGCAATAAACATTATCTTAATGTTTTGTGAACATTTTTTACTATAGCTATTGGCTGTTGGTATTGTTTTATCACAATTAATGCTTTCTGTGCAAAAGCTAATTGAATGCATTTGCTTGACAATTCAGGAATTACCACGGTTCCTGAAAGGGGTTACTAAGATTCAAATTAAAAAATTTGGGGAGGTTAGTGCTAGGTCATTTAAAAAAGTGTGCATGAATAGGTATAAAAATAACAAAAAAGCATCATCGGAGTCTGTCAAACTGTGCGCAAAGTGGCAAAAAGAAATTCTGGATTCAACATGGCACCCTTTTAAGATTGTTGAAGTCGAAGGGAAGGAAATACAGGTATATGATACATCTTGGTTCCTTCTATGTTTTCTTCATTTTTTGGTTTAACATAGCTGTGAATTAGTAGCAGAGAAGGCTCCACTATTAGAAAATACACTTTCAACATCGGTTATTTAGAACATCTACATTGGTTCTAAAACCGATGTTGAAAGTGACGATGTTGAATGTATGAATGTTAACATCGGTTTTGGAGATCCGATGTTAACATACATATGACAACATCAGTTCTCTAAATAACCGATGTTAAACACAATGAACAACAACAAAAACAGTGTACGCATGATGAACGTTGACATCGGTTTTTCAGTAAAACCGATGTTAATATGTTAGTTTAACATCGGTTTTATAAAAAAACCGATGTTAATATGTGCCCTTAACATCGGTTTTGTTAATGTACAATAGTTGACATCGGTTATCCACAGATAACCGATGTTAAAATACAAACGCTGACATCGGTTATACTCAAATAACCGATGTTAATATACAAACATTAACATCGGTTTTCTATTATAACCGATGTTGGTTATGTTTATTAACATCGGTTTTTGTTAATAATCGATGTTGTTTTCAAGTATTTTTTTATATATACTTTCTGTTTTTATAGTAAACCCAAAATTGTACCTGTTAAATGCAATTTCAGGAGGCTCAATTCACAGCAAATAAACATTTTATTCTGCTTTCAAGCAGTTTTAATGATAATAAACATCAAATAATTGATTTATTATAAAGAACAATCATCAAATGAATTCAATGTTCATGTTACATAAAAAATGTAAAAAATGTTAAAAAATGTCCCTAAATCCTAGGCCTGATCTCTAACTCGGAGATAAAACTGTGCCCACTGGATCCGCAATGCTTTTAATCTCTCTGGCTCCAATGGTCTAGGATCGTTAAAATACTACATGATGAAATAAATTATAATAAGTTAATAATGTAATACAAATTATAAATAAATTGATTTTCTTTGAAATAAACTTACCGCTTCCCAATTATTTCTAAAAGTTCCTAAAATGATGGTGGACATCCAGTGCATCACATAGTAGCCGCACTCAGTAGTTCCTTTTTGTCTATTACACTAAATACATAATGAAATTTGGATATTAATTAAACAACTAGTGTACAGACACATAAAGAAATATATATAAGTGGAAGTTTTATGTAAATGACGTACCTTGACGACAATCCACCTAGCAGGAGTCTTTGATTTAGGCTGTGGAGCATCATCAAGACCCTTGATAGCACTATTCCATATGAGTAACAATTAAAAATTGGTGTTGTACGTTGAGGTATACAATGCAAATGTATTGAAAAGAACACTAACCTATTAATAATCCCCTTAAGGTAGTTGTCTGGCCTGTTATGCAATGAATAAAACCAGACAACTAAGTGTTCCTTGGGCAGGATGACCACCATCTTCCAGTGTCCGCTGCAGTGGAACCTAAAATGGGTTAGTACATTAGTAAACATTAATTAAATTTTGTTATTTTGTGACTTACCCATTTAGGTAGGCTCGAAGATACACATCGCGTTGTGAACTCTGCATCCAACTCTTTATGTAACTTTCAGATTCAAACTGCGATTGCCCAGACCTCTGAATGGACTATGGCTCGAGGAATCCATAGATATCAGAATTCCCCGCTCGCATACATGTTTCAGTGAGATTCTTGTTTATGTTAAGTCAAAGTTAAATATTTATGAATTGAAAGCCATAACTTAGGTAAATAAAAGCCTTTTATTTAAAGACTTATAGAATCCACAATTGTAACACTGATATGCTGAGACATTGACCACCGTGTGCGATTTCAGATAGGTCTTCGTGCTTTATGTACAGGGAGAAATATGGATTAACGACCCCGAACATGGTGACATCCCATCTAACCTGATAAGGCCTCAAGAAAAGCTCTGGCATGGTCAATGTCATCAGATAAAGTGGATCATCGACCTCCGAATCGGGCTTCGGAGGTGGTTTTGGCGGAGACACAGCTACCTGTTCATGAAACAAAGTTAAATAACCAAATTTGAGGCACGCTTAATGAATTAATTTAAAAAGAAGAAACATATAGTAAGGACAATAAGTACCTGGTGTGATAAACACTTGACCAGATGTGTCGGCCAAGCAAGGGAGGTGTGAAGTGCCTGCCCCACTAAGGAAACCTCATCAGTGGGTACAGGAACTGAAGCATCTGCATCTTTAACCTCGTCCACACTCACCTTTACTTGGCCAGGCAACAAAGGAGTGTTACGAACAAGAGTGGATCCTTCATAAACTCTCCCCACGGCAACCAAGCGGGCAGGATCTGTTGGAAGCGCACGTTCACTTCCACGTTCTTTTAATTAATTAATTTTATTATTTTTGAAAAAATTAGTTATTTTGAATTTGGTCCATTTTCCATCTACATTCAACCCTTATCTTTGCAATATATTTGCAACCACCTTCAGTAACAAATCACGTACCCATCGTTTATCTCACGTACTGATAACTTCTTATCTCACGTCTGATAGCTTCGTATCTCACGTTCTGATAACAACTTGAGAGCTCTGTGATGGACAAACTCTATAAATAGGATGGGGTACTCTCAGTTTTGTATCACCAAACCCACTTCTCTATTCAGAAAAATACACCATCTATTCAGAGTGAGTAAGGGTCTGGAAGAACAAAATTGTCTTTCAGGTTCGTGTGTGCACCGCTTCCCGTTCAATTTGCAATGGCTGGAGATACACTCGTAATTCTTTTTAATTTTCGTTGTTTGATCTAAATATGCTATTTAAATTTATTTGCATGTTTAGATCAGTATATGTATATATTTTTACATTTAGAACAAAATTCTCATCCTTCCTTTAAAGTTTATTACATGTTGAATGAATATACGTGCAATGTTATTTTGAATTGGTATACATGTAATTTTTATGATTCAATATTGAGCACATTTGCATTATTAAGTATGTTTATGCAAGGATTATTTTTGAATGTTAAGTGATTAATATAATTTTATTAAATTAGAGAATGCATCTTTAATTGAGTAAAATTATATACTAAATTTATAATCACATTAGAAATATTAATTGTGATTAATCATATGTAATGTGATGAAATCTACCCACCGGAATTTTGTTATATTTGTATGATTAATTAGGATAAAATATTAAATTATATTTCTTAATTTACCCACAGGAATTAAGGAAAAGAACATGATTTAATAGTTTTATCATAAAGTTGCATGATGAATCTAATTGAGTAGGACTTTATACCACAGGCAAGTTTTGTGTCACTAGATTCATATATTGAGACATGATTTGCATTGACAAAACATGACATTTGTTTAGTCTCAAATTTTCTTAATGAACATGTGTGTTTGTTTGCAATTTCACAATCTATGAATATTTCTTGTGACCTTCCCATTTTGAAAGGTGATAATTATAAGGTTTGGAAGGAAAGAGTTCTCCTTCATTTGGGCTGGATGGATATTGACTATGCTATAAGGAAGGATGAGCCACCGGCTATTACTGAAACTAGCGAACTTGATGCTGTTGATCTTTATGAAAAGTGGGAGAGATCTAATCGTCTCTCCGTTATGTTCATAAAAACCAACATATCAGCTAGTATCCGGGGTTCAGTTGACCAACATGATAAGGTCAGAGATCTGTTGAAAGCCATTGATGAACAGTTTACGACCTCTGAGAAGTCGCTTGCTAGCACACTCATTATGAAATTCTCTTCCATTAAGCTTACTGGAACGAGGGGTGTGCGTGAACATATCATGCGCTTAAGGGACATAGTGGCTCAGTTGAAAACCCTGGAAGTTACCATGTCTGAATCCTTCCTGGTACATTTCATTTTGTGCACCTTACCTCAACAGTATACACCCTTCAAAATCTCCTACAACACACATAAAGATAAATGGTCTATTAATGAATTGATGACCATATGTGTTCAAGAAGAGGAGAGATTGATAATGGAAGAGGGTGAGAAGGTAAATTTGACTACTTCTACTTCTGGAAAGGATAGGAAGAAGTCTGTAGGCACCAATAAAGGAAGGATTCCGACTCAACCAACAATTAAAAAGGAGTCAAAGTGTTTCTTCTGTAAAAAGAAAGGACACATGAAGAAGGACTGCCCCAAATTTAAAAGTTGGTTTGAGAAGAAAGGTACACCATTTACCTTCGTTTGTTATGAATCTAATATGATTAATGTGAATCATAATACATGGTGGATTGACTCTGGTTCTACAATCCATGTTTCTAATACCTTGCAGGGTATGGAAAGCCTAAGGAAGCCAGTGGGAAGTGAGCAATGCATCTACTCAGGGAGTAGGATGAGCTCGCATGTAGAGGCCATTGGAACGTGCGTCTTAGTTTTAAGTAGTGGCTTTAAATTACATTTGGAGAAAGTTTTTTATGTTCCTAGTTTCTGTAAAAACTTAATTTCTGTTTCTAAACTTGCACCTTTGGGATTTTATTTTAATTTTACAGAATTTGGTTTTAATTTACTAAATAAATCTGAAATTATTGGTTGTGGTCAATTGGTTGATGGTCTTTATTCGATTGAATTGAAAAATGACGCTACTTCTATGCACGTTTCTGTTGGGTTAAAATGATGTATTGTGAATGAAGAACCCTCTATGTTGTGGCACCGGAGATTAGGATATATCTCTATTGATAGAATCAAGCGATTAGTAAATGAAGGAGTACTTAGTACTTTGGATTTTGCTGATTTTGAGACTTGTGTAGATTGCATTAAGGGTAAGCAAACTAACAAGTCTAAAAAAGGTGCAAAGAGGAGTTCTAATTTATTAGAAATCATACATACAGACATATGTTGTCCAGACATGGATGCAAATAGTCTGAAATACTTCATAACCTTTATAGATGATTATTCACGATATATGTTTCTCTACTTACTTCATTCTAAGAATGAAGCTTTAGATGCCTTTAAAGTTTTTAAGGCTGAAGTTGAGAAACAATGTGGAAAAAAAATTAAGATCGTGAGATCAGATAGAGGTGGGGAGTACTATGGTAGATACACAGAGGATGGACAAGCACCAGGTTCATTTGCGAAATTTCTTCAAGAACATGGGATTGTTGCCCAATACACTATGCCTGGTTCTCCGAATCAGAATGGTGTGGCAGAACAAAGAAATCGAACCTTATTAGACATGGTGAGAAGCATGAGGAGTAATGTAAAGCTTCCTCAATTTTTGTGGATTGATGCTCTTAAGATGGCTGCGTATATATTAAACCGAGTTCCAACCAAGGCTGTCTCAAAGACACCTTTTGAGTTATTCAAGGGTTGGAAACCAAGTTTGCGACATATACGCGTTTGGGGATGCCCGTCTGAAGTAAGAATTTATAATCCACAAGAGAAGAAACTAGATCCTAATACTATTACTGGGTATTTCATTGGATATGCTGAAAGGTCTAAAGGGTATAGGTTCTATTGTCCATCCCACAACACTAGGATTGTGGAATCAAGGAATGCAAAGTTTCTTGAAAATGACTTGATCAGTGGGAGTGATCAATTTCAGAACATTTCTTCTGAAAGGGATCACTATGAAGCTGAACCTTCTGGGACAAGTAATAGGTTGGTAGTCATTCCCACCCCTCAAGTTAAAATGGGTGTTAGACAACCAGTGATTGAAGTTCCACAAGCTGTTGAAAGTGATCATGTAGATCAAGTTGTTTGTGAGGAACAACATGATGATATTGAACAAACTGGTGAAGAACCAGTTGAACAAGTTCCTCAGCAAGATGACCAAACAACATTAAGAAGATCTACTAGAGTAAAAAAGACAGCGATTCCTAGTGATTATGTAGTGTACCTACAAGAATCAGACTACAACATTGGAGCCGAAAATGATCCTGAGATGTTTTCACAAGCCATGAGTTCTAAGGAATAAAATTTGTGGTATAATGCTATGAGGGATGAGATGGATTCTATGGCATCTAACCAAGTTTGGGATCTCATTGAGTTGCCTGTTGGTGTAAAAGCCATCGGATGTAGATGGGTCTTCAAAACAAAGAAAGACTCAGAAGGCAACATTGAGAGACATAAGGCAAGACTTGTTGCTAAAGGATTCACTCAAAGAGAAGGAATCAATTATAGAGAGACCTTTTCCCCTGTATCTAAGAAAGACTCTCTTCGAGTAATTTTGGCAATAGTAGCTCATTTCGATCTTGAGCTGCATCAAATGGATGTGAAAACGACATTCCTGAATGGTGATCTAGAAGAAGAGGTTTACATGAAACAACCTGAGGGATTCTTATCTAGTGTTGGTGAGCACTTAGTCTGCAAGCTTAATAAGTCCATCTATGGATTGAAACAAGCTTCCCGCCAATGGTATTTAAAATTTCATGAGGTCATTTCTTCATTCAGCTTTGAAGAGAATGTCATGGATCACTGTATATACTAGAAGGTCAGTGGGAGTAAGATTTGTTTCCTTGTATTATACGTAGATGATATTCTGCTTGCGACTAATGATAAGGGTATGCTATATGAGGTGAAACAATTTCTCTCAAAGAACTTTGATATGAAGGATATGGGAGAGGCATCTTATGTCATAGGCATAAAGATCCATAGAGAAAGATCTCGAGGCATTTTAGGCTTGTCTCAAGAAACCTATATCAACAAAGTTTTAGAGAGATTTAATATGAAAGATTGTTCACCAAGTGTAGCTCCCATTGTGAAGGGTGACAAACTTGCTTTGAGTCAATGCCTCAAAAATGATTTTGAGCAGGAACACATGAAAAATATTCCATATGCTTCAGCAGTTGGAAGCCTTATGTATGCTCAGGTTTGCACTAGACCTGATATTGCATTCGCTGTTGGAGTCTTGGGAAGATATCAAAGTAATCCAGGTTTGACCACTAGAAAGCTGCAAAGAAAGTGATGAGATATCTTCAAGGAACAAAAGATTACATGCTCATGTACAGATAAACTGATTGTTTGGAAGTGATTGGCTACTCCGACTCAGACTTTGCTGGTTGCGTTGATTCACGAAGATCAACATCTGGTTATATTTTTATGTTAGACAGTGGAGCTGTATCTTGGAGAAGTGCCAAACAAACCTTGACTGCTACTTCCACTATGGAGGCTGAGTTCGTTTCTTGTTTTGAGGCTACCTCGCATGGTGTATGGTTGAAGAGTTTCATGTCTGGCCTGAGAGTTGTGGATTCTATTTCTAGGCCATTAAAGTTGTATTGTGACAACTTTGCTGCAGTGTTTATGGCTAAAAACAATAAAAGTGGAAGTCGAAGTAAGAACATCGACATCAAGTACTTAGCCATAAGAGAACGTGTTAAAGAAAAGAAAGTGGTCATTGAACACGTCAACACTGAGTTAATGATTGCTGATCCTTTAACTAAAGGCATGCCACCAAAGAACTTTAAGGATCATGTAGTACGAATGGGACTTGGTTCCATGATGTAATTTCAATGTACGTACATTTGTTATTTTCAATGAAACTCTTATTCAGTTAGATATTTTCTCATATGGTTTTGTGCACATATTTATTTATTTCGAGAAAAATCATTCGGTCTAGATATAGAATAAACATATGGTTTATTCATTAAGTTGAGAGCTAGTGTTGAGAGACTTGATATATTGTGGTACATGGAAGATACTACTCATCATCAGCGGACCTATCGCCATGACTCATATATTATGTTTCTTGTTACGGTTGATGTTGGGTTAAATGGACCAAGTGGGAGAATGTTGGAAGCGCACGTTCACTTCCACGTTCTTTTAATTAATTAATTTTATTATTTTTGAAAAATTTAGTTATTTTGAATCTAGTCCATTTTCCATCTACATTCAACCCATATCTTTGCAATATATTTGCAACCACCTTCAGTAACAAATCACGTACCCATCATTTATCTCACGTACTGATAACTTCTTATCTCACGTCTGATAACTTCCTATCTCACGTTTTGATAACAAGTTGAGAGCTCTGTGATGGACAAACTCTATAAATAGGATGGGGTGCTCTCAGTTTTGTATCACCAAACCCACTTCTCTATTCAGAAAAAATACACCATCTATTCAGAGTGAGTAAGGGTCTGGAAGAACAAAATTGTCTTTCAGGTTCGTGTGTGCGCCGCTTCCCGTTCAATTTGCAATGGCTGGAGATACGCTCGTAATTCTTTTTAATTTCCGCTATTTGATCTAAATATGCTATTTAAATTTATTTGCATGTTTAGATCAGTATATGTATATATTTTTACAGGATCTGCTTCTATGTACAAGCCGCACTTGTCAGAGTCACCCGTCTCAGGATCATTTCCTGAGGGATCAACACAACTCTCCTTTGTGCTCACCCGAGGACCGGAGGGACCAGGACCAACCAGAGGCTTAGGAGGCACTGCAAGTCCCTGAGATTGCATCTGTGACTGAAGCTGGCTAAAGGATGATGGGACCTGCCTCATCACTTTCTCTGTGATGGACTCCTCTAGCTGGTCCCTGATCTGTTGAGTCAGCTGCTGTAATTCGTCAGGAGGCAGGGAGGAAGCACTGCGAGACATCCATGGAGCCGATCCAAAGTATTGCTTGATGGTGACACCGGCTCCAGCAGCACGGACACGTCCAGGGTGCTCTGGACGTCCAATAGCAGCGACCAGAACATCCTGACATCCATGGGGGATGAACGATCCCTGTGTGGCCTGCTCCTCAAACGAATCCTGCACAGAAAACACACAGTGGTACATGGCATTCTCAAAATATTCAAACATAATTGTAATGGTTAGTTGAAAATGACTTACAATCTTCTCAGCGATTTCCTTTGCGGCCTCAGTCGTCATCTCCCCTGTCTTCTTCGTGCGGGCCATCTTCCACTTCACGTAGCGTCTGACCGGGGATGGAGGGTCGATGACGCCATCAACGCTTCCTGACTCTGTAGCTTCCTGCAGCTTCTTCTTGGTCTTCTCAGCCAGGAGCTTCTGCTCCAAATAATCATAACCCCCACGAGACAAAATGTGGGGGGGGGGGGCAGTATTCTGCTTCTGGATGGCCTGTGCCTTGATGCGCACATCCTGGAAACATTAAACAATAATGTTTGAAATGGGTAGAATGAAGTATAACAACATCATGTTTAATATGAAAAACAACTTAAATGGCAAAGGAACATACCTCCCAAGAAGGGTCTCTGCGTGTCTGGCAAAACTGGGCCCACTATTCCTTGCTGATGCCGTATTTGTCACAGACAGTGTCCTCGACACCGTCCTGATCGGCTGCAAGGGCCCATTTCCTTGTGAGGTCTGATTTAAACTGCCTCCATCTCTCCCCCATGGTCCATAGTAACTTCCTTTTCGTCCTACTGTCAGAAGCCTCTGGGATATCAAATTCCACCTGATAACATGAAACAAAGTTTATTTGTTACAATAATGAAAGTTTTTGGCTATTAATTACACAAAATCAAATAAGAAAAGAGAAATACATGAATATCCTCCCAAATCAGGTCCTTCTGAGCAGTAGGGACCTCCTTCCAGTTGTCGTAGGTGATGTCCACCTTATCACGTGCCACAATCCCTAAATATGTTCTTAATTTCTTCCTATGGGGACCGTCGACCTTCCCGGTAGCAGGATCAACATCCACCACTGGTCTCTCAACACCAGGTGGTCTAGTGGACAACGATCGTAGACATGAGGCTTTGCGTGTCCGCTTCACGGCAGACGTCGAAGCCGATGCGTCCGAAATAGGAGGAGGACGAGGAGGAGAAGGAGAAGAAGGAGGAGGAGGAGGAGGAGGAGGAGGAATAGTGGAGGCAGGTGGAGAACCCATGATCTTTTATACAATAACATACAAAATAGGATTAATGAAAAGAGGATCAGTCATAAGTTTTTTTTGGAAGGCAAAAGTATAATATTATTAAACAAAACTCCACCACATAAGGAGACAAGACAAATTAACCAAAGGACTCTGAAAGATTGGTAGTTGTGGTTTTTAATTGTGATTTCATCCATGTTTTCTTTGATATTGATTTTCTTAGGATTTCATCCATGTTTTCTTTGATATTGATTTTCTTTTTTGCAGAAAAGAAAGAGGGGAACGAGCAACAATTTGAAGGTTGTACATTCAGGAACTAAAGAATTCAAAATAGCTAGTAATAAGAGGGATTTGTTTTTGGGATTTTCTGAGCACCAAGAGCGGCTACGCAAGAAGCTTGCATTTGAGGAGGGAAGGATATTTGCAGCTAATGAACAACTTTCTTAACTATTTGTCCTTCAGATTTTACTGTTTTTTTTTTCTTATATGTAAATATAAATAATATAAGGCTATGGCTTATGGACATGGTTATTTTTACCCCTAACAATCTTAGAAGTAAATATAGACCATGTTTTTACGCGATACCCTTATACCATTTATATTTACATATTAGCAAAAAGAAACAGTAAAATCTTAAGGACAAATAGTTAAGAAAGTTGTTCATTAGCTGCAAATATCCTTCCCTCCTCAAGTGCAAGCTTCTTGCGTAGCCGACTCTTGGTGCTCAGAAAATCCCAAAAACAAATCCCTCTTATTACTAGCTATTTTGAATTCTTTAGTTTGTGAATGTACAACCTTCAAATTATTGTTCGTTCCCCTCTTTGAGAATGAGAAGGATCTTCATAGGACTTCATCCAGCTGATGTTTGCCGCCAGTTTCATCATCCACCACCCTTTTATTCTATGCCTTCTCACGTTTGTTGTTGTTAAACCCATATTTATGCCTTCTTCCCTTCATGTCTTGTTTTATCACAACTTTAGCTAAATTTCCCATCTTCAACATAGTTGAATCTCCTGTCTTATTCTCCAATGACTCACTTTCATGGCCTATATCTCTTTTCTTCGTATGTTCTAGTGCTTCAGCTTTAGAATGCATAGAGCAATCAGAATTTTCCAGTCATCACCAAAGGCTTCTGCATCAGCGTTGACACTCTCCACCCTCTTTGGTTTATGCTTCTGTGTTTTCTTCCGTGCTTCCTCCTTATAATTCTTAGATTTATTGGAGGTCTCACTAGAAGGATCAGCACCAATCCGTGCCTATTCCTCCTCTACCAGCTCAATATCTTTCCTTTCACCTTTGCTTTTGTAAACTACACTGTAATTTACAAAACAAAAGTTGAAAGGAAAGATATTGACCTGATAGACGAGGAAGAAGCACAGATTGGTGCTGATCGTTCTAGTGCAATCTCGAATAAAGCTGAGATTTATAACGAAGAGGCACGGAAGAAAACACAGAAGCATAAACCAAAGAGGGTGGAGAGTGTCAATGATGATGCATAAGCCTTTGGTGATCACTGGAAAATTCTGATTGCTTTATGCATTCTGAAGCTGAAGCACTAGAACATACAAAGAAAAGAGATACAGGCCATCAAAGTGTGTCATTGGAGAATAAGACAGGAGATTCAACTATGCTGAAGATGGGAAATTCAGCTAAAGTTGTGATAAAACAAGACATGAAGGGAAGAAGACATAAATATGGGTTTAACAACAACAAACGTGAGAAGGCACAGAAGAAAAGGGTGGTGGATGATGAAACTGGCGACAAACATCAGTTGGATGAAGTCCTAAGGAGGAAAATTGAAACAAAAAATCGATGCCTCAATCAGAGAAAAATGTAGCTGCCACTTACTAGCTTTGGTGACCTCTGTCTCTGCAGAAAATTACATTAGACGATGTTAATCAATTCTCCTTCATCATGATCATTTCGATTAGCATGAACGTCGTCAGCTTCTTCTTCTCCGACAACGTTACGAGTGATTTGAGCGGTCAAAGGACTAACATAGGTGTCCATGTATGAATCATCATCTTCTACATTAACACGAACTGTTTTGCTCTGTAGAACCACTCACCACCTTTCATCACAAGGGTCTTGCACGTAAAATACTTGTCTAGCTTGTTCTGCCATGATGAAAGGGTCATTGTGGTAACCAAGTTTCTTTAGATCTACCAGGGTAAATCCTATATCATCGGTGCGCACACCGGTGTTGCTGTCAACCCATTTACATTTGAAATCACATACTGTAAATTTCACATAATTAAGCTCCCAAATTTCATCAATGAACCCAAAGTAAGGGATGGAAGCTACACAGGGATTGGCGTCATTAACACTTGCAAAGTGTTGAGATTCAGCCCTTAGGGTGACCCCGCTGTTCTGCATTGTACATTTGTCATCTTGTGCTTTTGTGTAAAATGAATACCTATTTATGTCGTATCCTTGCCAGGTTATAACATTTCTTTTAGGCCCATCTGCTAGCTTTCTTAATGTTTCTGAAGCATTCTGATCTGCAAAGATTGTATCTTTAAACCAATCACAGAAAGTCCTGTTATGCTTTTTCAACACCCAATTCTTTGACATTTTCGGATTATTCTGTTTGACTAAAGCTTCATGCTTAACTATGTATGGCAAAACTTCATTACTGTTGTTCAAGACATACAAGTGAGCTTGTAACAAATCTTCTACACTTGGAGTGATCACCTGTAGTCCTCTTGAACCCTTACCACCCACTCTATCATCATGCCGAGACTCAGGAAGCCCAATAGGTTTAGCCTTCTCTAAGTATTCTAAACAAAATTCAATGGCTTCTTCTGCAATGTACCTCTCAACAATAGATGCTTCTGGACGATATAGATTCTTTGTATACCCTTTTAAGATCTTCATGTATTGCTCAACCGGGTACATCCACCGTAGATAAACAGGACCACAACATTTGATTTCTCTGACCAGATGCACAATCAAGTGAATCATGATGTCAAAGAAAGCAGGGGGAAAATACATCTCCAACTGGCACAGTATAATTGCGGCCTCATTTTCCAACTCATCAAACATTACTGGATCAATGACTTTGCTACATATAGCATGGAAGAAAAAGCACAGGCGAGTTATCGTTAATCTGACTTTGTTTTGGCAAGATGTCTCGTATAGCCACGGCTAACAATTGTTGCATGAGCACATGACAATCGTGAGACTTTAACCCTACAAGCTTAAGATCCTTCAACTGCACAAGGCTCTTAATATTTGAAGAGTATCCTTGTGGAACCTTCACCCGACGAAGACACTGACAAAAACTTATCTTCTCCTTCTTGGACAAAGTATGGCAGGCTGGGGGCAAGTAAATTTTCTTCCCATCAGACCTTGGATGCAACTGTGATTGTATACCCATATTAGCTAGATCTTGACGGGTATTTAAGCCATCCTTCGTCTTGCCTTGAATGTTAAGGAGTGTCCCAATCACACTGTCACAAACATTTTTCTCCACATGCATAACATCAATACAATGTCTAACGTCAAGATCTCACCAGTACGGAAGATCAAAGAAAATGGACCTCTTCTTCCATATGCAACTCTGACTTTTATCCTTCTTTTGGGTCTTCCCAAATACAGTATTCAGGTGTTGAACCCGCTGATATACCTGCTCACCAGCCAACGGTATCGGCGCAATATCATGCTCTTGACTTCCATTAAAAGCTTTTCTCAGTCGTCTGTAAGGATGATTGGGTGTTAGAAAGCGGCGATGCCTACTATACACTGTTTTTCTCCCATGTTTAAGTTGTATGTAACTTGTATTTTCTTCACAGATGGGGCATGCATGATGACCCTTAACTCTGTAACCGCTGAGATTTCCATATGCTGGAAAGTCATTAATGGTACAAAAAAGCATTGCACGTATTTCAAAGGTCTCCTTGCGAAACACATCAAACACTACAACCCCCTCGTCCCACAACTTTCTCAGATCTTCAACCAATGGACTTAGATAAACATCAATGTCATTTCCTGGCTATCTTAGGCCCGATATCATCATAGACAACATCATGTATTTTCGCTTCATGCATAACCAAGGAGGAAAATTATAAATTACTAGCAAAACTGGCCATGAACTGTGTTGAGTGCTTAAGGTGCCATATGGATTCATTCCATCACTGGCTAGTCAAAGTCTAAGATTTCTTGGCTCATTCCCGAAATCTGGATACAAACCATCAATCTTCTTCCACTGGGAGCAATCAGCCGGATGACGGACCATTCCATCAGAAATCCTTCCATTTGCATGCCATGTTAGGTCTTTTGCGTCGTCTTCGTTAGCAAAAAGACGCTTAAACATTGGAATGGTTGGAAGATACCACAAAAACTTTGCTGGCGGGCCCCTCTGTGACTTTTCATCATAATTGTTTTCCTCGTCATCCTTCACTTTGTACCATGAAGTCCCACACACAGGGCATTTGGACATTTCTTAGAATTCATGCCTGTAGAGTATGCAATCATTGGGGCAAGCATGAATCTTCTGATACTCCATACCCATGGGACACAGTATCTTCTTCGCCTTATAGTAACTTTTAGGCAGCGTGTTGTCCTCTGGAAGCAGATTGTGCACTACCTCAAGCAGTGAGGTGAAACTTTTGTCACTCCACCCATATCTGGCCTTCACATTAACTAGACTTAACACCGCAGACAACAGGGTTAAGGAATTCTTGCACCCCGTATACAAAGGCTTCTTTGAATGACTCTGCAATCCTTCATACATAAGGGTGTGTGCTTCTTGACAACACTCTTGTCCAAGGTCACGAATCATGTCTTCCAAGTGATCTCCCATTTCTACATCAAACGGTTCAGATTGGGACCTACTCTGCATGTCAGTCACTTCACCATGCCATATCCACGTCATGTAATTCTTCTTCATCCCATCACACAATAGATGGTCCCGTATGTCGTCAAGTAGTTTTTGTCTTCCATTCAAACAGTTGATGCAAGGACAATAATATTTTCCTTCTTCATTCGGTTGACCTCTTTCTAAAGCAAATTGCAAAAACTGCTCAACGCCATCCTCATATTCTGGGCTCATGTGACTTTGATTGATCCAACTTCGATCCATCTAAGCAAATCCATGCATGCAAATCTCACTTTTTTATTTATAGGTGTGGCCCTATCCCATTTAGGAAGCCTGTATTTTATGTTAGCCTCAAACGCCATGGTTAGCATTATTTTGAACAATTTGAGTAAATTTCGGCAGCATTTCGCATTGGTCTCCAAGTACACGACATGACATCGGTGAAACCAATTTCACGATGATCAAGTATGCACTCAGAGAACAACTTGAAATGCATTCAACTGAAATTTCATCAAATTAATCAAAATAATAATAACCTAACCAAATGAGTCTAACATAAAAATACCAGTCTACCCAAACTGTCCAAATGGACAATTCAAGACTAAATACAATGACTAATGCAAACTATTCAAGAATCATTGCATCCAGTATCAAACGGGAATCTACGGTTCACTCAGCATGAACAACAATTATTTATATAGCAAATTACATTCAGCACGTATAACAACATTCATGACATACAAGAACATTCATGACGTACAAGAACATACAAGGACATCAACAATTATGTGTGTCTGTGTGTGTTTTGTACTTGTCTCTTTATCTGTGTGTGTGTTTGTGTGTGTGTGTGTTTGTCTCTTTGTGTGTGTGTGTGTGTGTGTGTGTGTGTCTGTCTGTCTATATGTGTGAGTGTGTTTGTGTATGTGTGTGTCTGTGACTCAGTGTGTGTGTCTTTGTGTGTGAGTCTCTGTGTGTGTCTGTGGCTCAGTGTGTTTGTGTGTCTGTCTGTCTCTTTATGTGTGTGTGTGACTCTGTGTGTGTGTGTGTGTGTATCTTTATGTGTGTGTGTGTGTTTGTCTCTATGTGTGTGTGTTTGTGTATCTGTGTGTGTCTCATTGCAGGGTAGCAAAGGATCATTAAATTGTAAACATCATCAGCCACATGATGAGGGAAGCAGTATCAAATTAATGCTTTACAAGCATTTTGGTGGGGAGCAGATATATTGGATAGGCACTGCCCATTTTGCAGTAGAGAGGAAGAGGAAGCAGAACATTTGTTTTTCCACTGCAATAGAATCATCCCTATTTGGTGGGAATCATTATCCTGGGTGAACAAATCTGCAGCTTTTCCAAAAGATCCAAGACAACATTTACAGGTGGTCAAACAAGGAATTATTCCACACGCAGTGCCTACAATCTGGTTTTCGAAGCTTCTACAGGTGGTTAGCAAGAGGAATGGTGTAAGGAATTATGGAAGATTAAAATTCCTAGCAAAATAACAGTTTTTGCTTGGCGGCTAATAAAGGACAGACTACCAACAAGGATGAATCTGCATAGGAGACAAGTGCAACTGCAGGATCTACACTGTCCTTTTTGCAGAGAAGCTAAAGAGGAGGCATTAGACACCCAACTGAAAGAATGGGAACCAATGTCTGTCTTCCAGACACTAACATTATAGCAGTATTCAATGGGAAGCAATCTCTATCTTCCAGACGCTAATCTTGAAATGCAAACTTCAGAAAATTAAACAAAGGTTAAAAATCTGGAGCAAAGAAAATTGTGGAGACCTGGGCAACAAGGTGAAGTTAATCCAGCATAAGCTGAATGACTTGGAGAATTCCCTCACAGCTCAACCTACTGATCAGCAGGTCCAAGAGCTCAAGAAAGCCCAATCTAACCTATGGGAGCAATGTATTCTTGATGAATCAATGTTGAACCATGCTTGCACACACCCAACTTAGATGGGGTCTCTTTTAATGCTTTGTCTTCAATCCAGAGTGAGATGCTAGTGGAACCCTTTAAAGAGGAGGAGATAACTAGTGCAGTGTGGGCTTGTGGTAGTGACAAAAGCCCAGGGCCTCATGGGCTAAATTTCAATTTCATTAAGCATTTCAGGAGGGAACTGAAACCTGAGTTCCTTAGGTTCTTTTCAGAATTCCATGTGAATGCAGTCTTCCCCAAGGGCCTCAACTCATCATTCATTGCTCTCATCCCCAAGATCAAGAACCCTCAACTTATTAGTGACTTCAGACCAATATCCCTAATAGGCTGGGTTTACAAAGTTATTGCAAAAGTACTATCAAATAGGCTTTGAGGAAGTTAGGAGGGTGAAAGGCACAAATTTTTAATTGCTGGTAGGGAGATGGGTTAAGGAAAATATGAATCTG
>NC_038251.2:30911755-30956831 GCF_000004515.6 Glycine max
ATGTCTATGTGTGTGTGTGTGTGTGTAATTCTGTGTGTGTGTGTGTGTGTGGCTGTGTGTGTGTGTGGGTGTGTGGCTGTGTATATGTGTGTGTGTGTGTGTGTGTGTGTGTGTGTGTGTGTGTGTTGAAGATGCAGCAAGATCTCAGCTGCAGCAAGGACTTAAAATAAATTATGGGAAGAGCAGCTTTGGGGTGTTGGGCCAATCTGAACAATGGAAATTGCAGGCTGCTAGTTATATGAATTGTAGAATCATGCCTCTGCCTTTCTCTTATTTGGGAATACCAATCGGGGCTAATCCAAGGCGTTCTGGGTTATGGGATCCAATCCTAAGAAAGACTGAATCTAAAATGTCTAGGTCAAAGCAGAGACATGTATCTTATGGGGGAAGAGTGACCCTCATAAAAGCAACTCTAACCTCTATTCCTATTTTCTATCTCTTTTTTTTCAGAATTCCTAACAGGGTAGCGGAAAAACTGACCCAAATCCAGAGGAGGTTCCTATAGGGTGGTGGCCTTGATTAGAAGAAAATTGCATGGGTTAAATGGGACTACTGGCTCATGGAACAGGAACCTTTAAGGGAGAAATATCCCAGATTGTATAACATATCCTGTCAACAGCAGAAGCTTATTCAGGATATGGGATGTCACTCTGCAAATGTTTGGGAATGGAAGCTTGAATGGAGAAGACACCTTTTTGAATGGAGAAGCCAGTTTCTGTGTGTGTGTGCGAAAGCTTGAATCAAGAATCTATCTAAGTTTAATGCAGCATCCCTAGGCTGCATTAAATCTCATTACATCTGCATCACTACATCCAACAGATGGGAAGTCACAAAGACAATGGGTGGGAGTGGAGCTTTATTGGGAGAAGGCCATTGTTTTGACAATGAAATTGATACGGCTGGTGTTTTTCTCAATGAGGTTCAGGATATGGCCATTCAACAACATGGACCTGATGTGTGGGAATGGACTGCTGACCCTACAGGTCAGTATACATCAAACAATGCCTATAAGGTAATAATGGGAGGAGCGGCAACAATAACCTAGGAGGAATGTTTTGTCAAATTATGGAGCATAAAGGTTCCAAGAAAAATAGCAATCTTTGCACGGAGACTAATTAGAAATAGACTTCCGACAAGACAAAGTTTGCAAGGGAGGCAAGTGCAGGTTGCTGACACGTCATGCCAATTTTGCAGGGACAGTGAGGAAGATGCAATTTTCATTCTTTGGACCTGGCTTAGGAACTTCGAGAGAGGCTTCACAGAACATTTTAATCATTGGTGCAGTAGTATTAGACATGCTTTTCTGTACTAGTAGAGGATACAATTTTGGCTACTAGTTTTGCACTTTTCTTAGGTTTCTATAGAGTGGTCCTCTAATCTTGATGGAAGCTTGCTTGTGGAGCTTCTATGGAGGCTGGATCTTTGAGCTTCAATGAGGTCCTTCAATGGTGATTTTTCACCATGGAGATGCAGCGGAAGGCAAAGGAGAAGAGGATAGGGGAGGCACCATCCACTAGGGAATAAGCCAAGGAAGAAGGAGCTTCACCACCAAGAATTGCCTTGGATAAGAAGCTTGAAGAGGATGCTTTAATGGAGGAAAAGAAAGAGAGAAGGGGGGAGCACGAAATTGAAGGAATAAAAGAAGGAAAGAAGTGGAACTTTGAAGTGTATCTCATAAGACTTTCATTCATCAAAGTTACAACAAGTGTTACACATGCTTCTATTTATAGACTAGGTAGCTTCCTTTAGAAGCTTTCTTAAGAAAACTTCCTTGAGAAGCTTTCTTAAGAAAACTTCCTTGAGAAGTTTTTTTGAGAAAACTTCCTTGAGAAGCTAAAGTTTAGCTACACACACCCATCTAAAAACTAAGCTCACCTCCTTGAGAAGCTAGAGCTTAGCTACACACACCCATCTAAAAACTAAGCTTACCTCCTTGAGAAGCTTTCTTGAGAAGCTAGAGCTTAGCTACACACCCCTATAATAGCTAAGCTCACCCCCATGACAAAAAAACATGAAAATACAAAAAAAATCCTACTACAAAGACTACTCAAAATGCCCTGAAATACAAGGCTAAAACCCTATACTACTAGAATGGCCAAAATACAAGGCCCAAAATAAGAAAACAACCTATTCTACTATTTACAAAGAAGAGTGGACCCAACCTTGGCCCATGGGCTCAAAAGTCTACCCTAAGGTTCATGAGAACCCTAAGGCCTTCTTTATCAACTCTAGCCCAATCCTCTTGGAGCCTCTTGCTCATGGCTCTGGTAACTGGTCCTTTCCTAGGGAGGATTGCATCATCCCCTCCCCCTTGAAGAGGATTTGACCTCAAATCTGTTGGTTCCTCCTCCTCTATATCAGCTCCACCTGCAAAAGGAATTAAATCAGAAATATTAAAAGTGGTGCTGACTCCATACTCTCTTGGGAGGTCCAACCTATAGGCATTATTATTGATCCTCTCCAAGACCTGAAAAGGTCCATCCCCTCTTGGGCTAAGCTTGGATTTCCTTTTAGTAGGGAATCTTTCCTTCCTAAGATGGAGCCAAACCCAGTCCCCCTCATTAAGAACTAGCTCATTTCTTCCTCTATTGCCCTTAGTTGAATACACCTTTGTTTGGTTCTCTATTTGGGTCTTAACCCTCTCATGCAACTTCTTTACAAACTCTGACCTAGATTCCCCATCTTTATGTATAAAAGAAGTGTCAAGTGGGAGGGGAATGAGGTCTAAGGGTGTTAAGGGATTGAACCCATAGACAACCTCAAAAGGGGATTGCTTGGTGGTTCTATGAACCCCCCTATTGTAGGCAAATTCTACATGAGGAAGATACTCATCCCAAGACTTATGGTTGCCTTTTAGAAGATCCCTTAAAAGAGTGGATAAAGACCTATTCACTACCTCTGTTTGCCCATCAGTTTGTGGATGACAAGTGGTAGAGAAAAGAAGCTTAGTTCCTAGCTTAGCCCATAATGTTTTCCAGAAGTGGCTAAGGAACTTAGCATCTCTATCTGACACAACGGTCCTAGGCAAACCATGGAGTCTCACAACTTCCCTAAAAAAGAGTTTTGAGATATGGGAAGCATCATCCACCTTGTGGCATGGTATAAAGTGTGCCATCTTGCTAAACCTATCCACCACTACAAAGATAGAGTCTACACCTCTTTGGGTTCTAGGGAGCCCAAGGACAAAGTCCATACTAATGTCTACCCAAGGTGGAGATGGAATGGGTAAGGGTGTGTATAGCCCATGAGGCATCACCCTAGACTTGGCTTGTAAACAAGCCACACACCTAGTGCAATGCTTATGGACATCTTTCTTCATATGGGGCCAATAGAACTTTTCTTTGAGTAAGACAAGGGTCTTGTCTATCCCAAAGTGGCCCATGAGCCCACCCTCATGGCTCTCCTTCACAAGTAATTTCCTGATGGTTCCTTGGGGTATGCAAAGCTTTCCCTCTTTGAACAAATACCCCTCAGCCAAATAGTATCCATCTTGGGCCTTTTTCCCACAACTCTTGTAAATGGGAGAGAAATGTTCATCTAAAGCATACAAATCCCTAATGCTATCAAATCCTAAAATTTGAGCTCCTAGTGAGCAAAACAATGTGTGTCTCCTAGAGAGGGCATCAGCTACCACATTTGTTTCTCCCTTTTTGTATTTGATAACATATGGAAATTGCTCTAGGTACTCTACCCATTTTGCATGCCTTTTGTTTAACTTGCTTTGCCCTCTAATGAACTTAAGTGATTGATGATCACTATGAATGACAAATTCCTTGGAAACAAGGTAATGTTCCCAAGTTCGGAGTGCTCTTATTAAGGCATAAAGCTCTTTATCATAGGTGGGGTAGTTAAGGGTCGCACCATGAAGTTTTTCACTAAAATAAGCAATAGGGTGCCCACCTTGCAACAAAACAGCTCCAACTCCCACTCCAGAAGCATCACATTCTAGCTCAAAAGTTTTAGAAAAGTCAGGAAGAGCTAGAACAGGTGCCTTAGTAAGCTTTTCTTTGAGCAAAGCAAAGGCTTGCTCTTGTTTTTCACCCCAGGTAAATGTCACATTCTTCTTCACTAGCTCATTGAGAGGTGATGCAATTGTAGAGAAATTAGGAACGAACCTTCTATAGAAGCTTGCCAACCCATGGAAGCTCCTAATATCTCCCACACTTTTTGGGGTGGGCCATTCTTGGATGGCCTTGATTTTCTCAGGGTCCACTTGGACCCCATTTCTACCAACTACAAACCCTAAGAAAACTATATTATCTACACAAAAAGTACACTTCTCTATATTTGCATAGAGGGTATTTTTCCTAAGGACTTAAAGAACTTGCCTGAGATGTCCTAAGTGATCATCTAGGCTCCTACTGTACACTAAAATATCATCAAAATAAACAACTACAAATCTACCTATGAAATCCCTTAAGACATGATGCATAAGCCTCATAAAGGTGCTTGGTGCATTAGTGAGCCCAAAAGGCATCACTAGGCATTCATACAAACCAAACTTGGTCTTGAAAGCGTTTTTCCACTCATCACCCTTTTTCATCCTGATTTGGTGATACCCACTTTTAAGATCAATTTTTGAAAAGATATTGGCACCATGCAACTCATCAAGCAAATCATCAAGTCTAGGAATGGGGTGCCTATACTTTACAGTGATGTTGTTGATGGCCCTGCAATCTGTACACATTCTCCACGTACCATCCTTTTTGGGCACCAACAACACTGGCACAGCACATGGGCTTAGGCTCTCTTGGACCCAACCCTTCTTCAACAATTCTTTTACTTGAGACTCTATCTCCTTAGTCTCCTGAGGATTAGTCCTATAGGCTGGCCTATTAGGAAGGCTTGCTCCTGGGACTAAATCTATTTGGTGTTCTATTCCCCTTAAAGGAGGTAGCCCAGGGGGTATCTCTTTGGGAAATATATCACCAAATTCATGTAAGAGTTCTTGGACCTTTGGGGGTAAGGTCTCAAATGTAGGAATTGTGGCAGTGCTAAGGGATGTTTCCTTGATAGGAAAAGGTAGAAAGATTGTTTAAGAAGGAGTGCTCTTTTAATATCACCTTTTGTTGCAAAATGATTTTCCTTCTTAACAATCTTCTTGGAGGAATCCTTTTCCTCTTTTTCCTTCCCCTTGGCCTTTGAAGACAAGGCCTTACTATCCTTCTTTTTATTTTGTTTTTCTAGTTTTTCTTCCTCATCCCTCTTATCTTTCATAGTTAGTTGATCTCTGGCCACCTGTGAAGGTGTTTGAGGATGCAACACAAATTTAGTGCCAAGATGGGTGAGGGTAATCTCATTAGTTAGGCCATTGTAAATGATCTTCCTATCAAATTGCCACGGCCTTCCTAAAAGAATATGTCCTGCCTCCATGGGAACTATATCACAATTAACTTCATCCTTATATGTCCCAATGGAGAAAGGTACATTCACTTGTTGGTTAACTATCATTTCCCCTTGCTCATTGAGCCATTGAAGTTTATAAGGTTTTGGGTGGGGAATGATAGTGAGGTTCAACTTGGAAACTAATCTTGTGCTACAACAATTGCAACAAGATCCACTATCCACAATGAGAGAACAAGTTTTATCTAAAATTTTGCATCTTGTATGAAATATGTTCTCTCTTTGGGATTGAGATAGATCACAAGATTGACCTCCAAGGAGCCTTCTAACCATTAAGAGGTCACCTTCTTCATGGGGGTAGACTTCCTCACTAGACTCTTCACCCCTTACTTCATCTTCACTTCCACTAGAGGAAGGGCAAGAAGTAGTTTCCTCTTGACTACTATAAATGTCTTGACCCCTCATAATCATGGTTTTCTTGGTGGGGCATTGAGAGGCAATGTGACCTCTCCCAAGACATTTGAAGCATTTAATGTTGCTAGTCCTTTCTTGGGAACTAGTCTTAGGGGTGTATTTCTCTATGGTCTTACCCTTTTCTTCCTTGGGTTTTGAAGGTGTAGCCCCCAAAACTCCTTGGGCTTGGTCCTTCCTTGGATAAGAGTGAAAGCCATAAGATTTTGAAGAAGGCTTTCTTTTTAGTTGTTGTTCCACTCTTATACAAAGTTGGACTAGTTCATCTAGGTCCCTATATGGAAGGAGTTCAACCTTGTCCCTTACTTCCATATTAAGCCCACTAAGGAACCTCGCTATGCTTGTCCTTTCCTCCTCCCTAAGTCCAGCTCTTAAAAAGAGTAGTTCCATTTGTTGTCTGTATTCTTCAATACTCATACTCCCTTGTTTAAGCCTTTGGAGCTTGTCCATAAGCTCCCTTTCATAGTAGGGAGGAATGTGCCTCTTCCTAAGGGCACTCTTAAGATCATTCCAATACTCTACTGGAGGATCCCCATGAATCCTTCATTCCCTAACAAGGGAAGTCCACCAATAGAGGGCATACCCTTGAAAGCTAAGGGTAGCCAATGGAACTTTTCTCTCTTCGCTAATATGATGGCAAGCAAAGAGTTGTTCAACCTTCATTTCCCAATCTAAGTAGGCCTCAACATTATCTTTTCCATGGAAATATGGAAGACTAATGTTAACCTCTTGAGGCCTTCTATCCCTTTCCCTTCTTTGGGAGTGATGTTTAGTATGTGAACTATGGCGCCCTCTATAATAGTTGCTAAGTTCTTCACTTAAACTCTTGCAAGAGTCATGACTACTATAGGAGGCATGTTTTTCTCTTTTCATTTCTTTTATTATTTTTCTTCTTTCTTCCTCTCTTATTTTCTCTCTTTCATCTTGACTTGTTTCTTCCACTCTTTTTTTTCCTTTTTCTTTTCTCTCTTGTTTTTCTTTCCATAACTTGAGAGAACTCAACTCATCTAAGATTCTAGATAGAGGGTCCTTATGACTAGTACCCTCATCATTAACACTAGTTGAATGATGACTCATGTTGGTTTCTAAGTTGTGGTTCTTTCTTGTTGGAGGTTTGAAAACAAAAGGTAAAAGAAACTATGGTTGAAACTAGCCAAAATAAACACTAAAAGAGGTGTGAAAGATAAGGTAAAAAAAAAACTAATTGGTAAAATGCAAGCTATCTAGGCGATTTGACAATGGAAGGTAAAAGAAATAAGCTATGAAAGTAAGCAAGAAATGTAAACTAGGTGAATCCTAAGAGTGTTTGGATGACCACATTCAAGGTTCCCAACAAAACACTCACTATCCTAAGCAAAAATTGCCTAAAATTATTACACACAAATGGAAGTTTGGTAACCTATTGGAGGCTCCCAACACACTTCCAATGAAAGGCCTTTTTGTTACAAAAACTTGAAAGCAATGAAGGTAAGTAAATTGCAAATTACAAAATTACAAAACGGTCCTCAATTTTGGTGGTTGTTCTCTCTTTGGTGATTCACTCAATTTGGAGTGCTTCTTAGTCCAATAGCTCTTAAGGTGGTTGGCCCCTTGCTTCTGGACTCAAATTCTTCAAGGGATGGCACCAATCCTCCTTCCAATTCCCTATATGGCAACCCACAAACAAGGAAACAAAGAGCCAAGCAATAAGCAAAGACCAAAAAAAAAATGAAATGAAAGCTAAACCGATGGAGTTTTAACAAGACAATTTTTCAAGGATTATTCAACAATTAAAGCAATGAAAAGGACATAGAAGCAAGCTAGGACTCAAAGAGAAACTTAGAATGGCTCTAGAGTAGAGTAAAAAAAACTGAAAAAAAAAGACTCAACAAAACTCTAGCTTTGGCACTTGTCTTCACACTAATTTTGAATTGAAATTTCCAATTATAGAATAAATTTTGAGCCAAAACAACAAGCACCCTTCCCTTTCACCTTTTTTTTTCTGGATACTGATTTTCCTGCCAACTTGTGCGATTTTTAGTATTTTTTCCTTTTATCCAAATCACTTGTTTCTTTTTTTATAACTTTTTTCCAGATGTCTAGAAAATTCAGTAAAAATTTCAGCTCAAAATTCGAAGTAACCAATTCTCAGTAATTTTTACAAGTTTGTATGCCCAAGCTGCCAGCACCAGCGATTTGTTTCTTTAAGCATGGTATATTGATTGCCTTGGGCTTACTTTCAACCTTCCTATGTATGTTGAACTCACTAGGATTGTTTACCACAGTTTTCGGAGTTCAATATTCACTTAGGATCAACATTTCAGCCAGCAATTCAATCACCAAAACTCAAATTCACAATAGACACAATCATAAAGAAATCTAAAAGTTCAAGAAAAGGTTCACAATCAAAGACTCTCTAAGAATTTTGCATGAACATGTTAAGGACTAATTAACATGAAAGATTTGACTCAAATCAAATAATAGGCTAAAAGAATTTCATACACTCATGAACAAATGAGTTAGACAAAGAAACAAGAAAATAAAATTCAGCACAACATAAGAAATCTTATGTGACAAGTTTCATGACTAGACATGACTTCTATGACAAAACTACAATAGGTGAACAAGTCACTCTAGATTTTTTAGGGTTTTCTTCTACTTTAATATTTTTGTAATAATTTTATGGTTTAGGTTTCAGCCACAAAAAATAACAAGACAAAACTCAAAGGAACCTAAACTCAACACAATTCATGGTTCAAGAACAAGAACAAGAAATTTGAACCATAGAAAATCAAATCTAACTTCTATAGCAAGTTTAATCGGTGGAAACTCTAAAGAATCATGTTAACAACATTTAGAACAAGACATGTGAGGAGATACATGGAGAAAAATGAAGAAACAACAATCGAAGAGAAGGTAAAGAAAAAAAATTAATGGAGGTTTAAGGAGCACCTACTTGAAGCTCTTGTGCTCTGATTACCACTTGATGGAAGCTTGCTTGTGGAGCTTCTATGGAGGCTGGATCTTTGAGCTTCAATGAGGTCCTTCAATGGTGATTTTTCACCATGGAGATGCAGCGGAAGGCAAAGGAGAAGAGGATAGGGGAGGCACCATCCACTAGGGAATAAGCCAAGGAAGAAGGAGCTTCACCACCAAGAAATGCCTTGGATAAGAAGCTTGAAGAGGATGCTTTAATGGAGGAAAAGAAAGAGAGAAGGGGGGAGCACGAAATTCAAGGAATAAAAGAAGGAAAGAAGTGGAACTTTGAAGTGTATCTCATAAGACTTTCATTCATCAAAGTTACAACAAGTGTTACACATGCTTCTATTTATAGACTAGGTAGCTTCCTTTAGAAGCTTTCTTAAGAAAACTTCCTTGAGAAGCTTTCTTAAGAAAACTTCCTTGAGAAGTTTTTTTGAGAAAACTTCCTTGAGAAGCTAGAGTTTAGCTACACACACCCATCTAAAAACTAAGCTCACCTCCTTGAGAAGCTAAAGCTTAGCTACACACACCCATCTAAAAACTAAGCTTACCTCCTTGAGAAGCTTTCTTGAGAAGCTAGAGCTTAGCTACACACCCCTATAATAGCTAAGCTCACCCCCATGACAAAAAAACATGAAAATACAAAAAAAATCCTACTACAAAGACTACTCAAAATGCCATAAAATACAAGGCTAAAACCCTATACTACTAGAATGGCCAAAATACAAGGCCCAAAATAAGAAAACAACCTATTCTACTATTTACAAAGAAGAGTGGACCCAACCTTGGCCCATGGGCTCAAAAGTCTATCCTAAGGTTCATGAGAACCCTAAGGCCTTCTTTATCAACTCTAGCCCAATCCTCTTGGAGCCTCTTGCTCATGGCTCTGGTAACTGGTCCTTTCCTAGGGAGGATTGCATCATCTGGCAAATGCCTTTATGTAATTAGAAAGGGAATGTACTGGCTGAGACCTCTTCCAAGAGGTGCAACACATATGTACTTAAGTCAGGGGTTGTAGCTGGTACTTAATTCATCTTGTGTACCAGCTATGTTCAAAATATATTTGTACTCACAGTACTTGTGGTACTCTTTCATCTATCTAATACATATCTATTTTTGCTGAGCAAAAAAAAATTATCTTTGCTGATAAAAAAAATAAAATAAAAAACAAAAATAAGTACACTGCCCCTAAAATACCAACATTATACTCACTACTGTTCAGCTTGCCATAATTTATATAAAAAACAATATAATCCTCATACAAATACAATCATGCAAGCATATTTCAAAACTTAAAATAGGAATAAACAACTCTGAACAAATTAACTTATGTACACTTGGCAAATTTGTTTTCACTAATATTAGTAGGTCATCACCACTGCAGTAGAATTTAAGTTAAATTTAGATAAGTACCTTATGAAGAGGCCAGCTACCTTGTCACACCTAATAAGTTAGAATTGAAGAAATTTCTGCATGTATAATTGAACAAATTTGTTATCAAACTTTTGTGTGTGTGTGTGTGTGTGTGTGTGTGTGTGTTTGTATGATGAGTGTGTGTGTGTGTGTGTGTGTGTGTTTGTATGATGAGTGTGTGTGTGTATGTGTGTGTGTGTGTGTGTGTCATGAGTGTGTGTGTCTCTGTGTGTTATGTTTCTAATTTAAAGTTCTAAGCTGTTTATTTTGTCTTAGGATGATGATGATAACACTGTTCTCCATATAGCAGCAGAAACATCAAAAATGATACGTGAAAATCTTGATTAGCTCATTGTATGCTTGGGAATCCTAATGCTGATGTATTAGTCAGAAACTACTGCCAAGTTGCAGCTCTATGCACTCATTGTCATTACATTTTGATAATTTATATCACTTGTAAAGCATGACAACATGTTTTCTTTTGGATTGAATTTCCTTTAATTTCTATATTAGTAACACTGGAGGTGAAGTAAAAAAAAGTAATCAATTACCAGGACAGAAGAATTTATCAGCCAATTTCTCAAAAGGGGTCCTGTCGTTGTAAATATACCTACATCATTATCAACACAAGCATAAGATTGTTGTGTGTTTTTTTTTATTAGCCAAAAATATAATATATTCATTAATAAGTACTAGAGGTACTAAATTGATACATATTTGTATAAGTACGAATCATAGCTGATTCTCTAACAAGCCTTGATATTATACAAGCTGAAAGAAAACTACATAGGATAATAGTGCAGAGCTGTATCCTATTTCCCTATGTTGGGGACCTTGCAGTGTTAAGAGTGATTGTGGGTGCTTGCATATGCATGGCCACTTTCCCTTTGCTATTCCTAATGTATCTCAGTTGGCAGATACTGAGTTAAGGAAGTGAGAATAAAAAAAGACAATTGATGATAAGAAAAAGGTTGGGAAACTGGTGATTCTATGAACGTGGAATCGGCTTGTGTCTGATTCGTACGTGGAAAGCCCTTTCCACTCTTGGTTTCATTTTTTTTTTTACCTTATTAGAACAACAATCTGCCTCTAAAACATACTCACACAAGCCCTTGGTGTCACTTTGGACATTCCAAGCTCCAACCTTAGATTCTTTCTTGTCAGAGGAAGCCCTTATATAATTGCTTCTGATTCCAAGTATGTGGAAAGTCTTGACAAGTTCAGTTCTTGTTACCCTTGCTGTCTCCCTCTCCCCCTGCTCATAGTGGTCCACTCTCCCTCATCTCTCTCTGTCTCCTCTCGGTCTCTCGGTCTCTCTCTTTCCTCTCTCATGAATCCAAAAATTTCAGCAAGCAAAATAATAAGTCTTGCCAAAAGACAAGTGTGGTTAGTGAATGGAAGGTGTTTGTTAGAAAAATGGGAAGTTGCCAAAAGCAGGCCCAACACAGGGGAGATCAATGCACACAGTGTGAGGCTCCTTTATCGGGTGACATCGTACATCCTGCAGCTAATGAAAGTCCAGAAGCTAATGGAAATTCGAAGAAACCAGATGAAATAGACATCCAAGAGGAAGAGTCTCAATGGGAATTAGCAAAAAGCATGAGAGTTCATACTGAGTTACAATAGCCAACAGTCATTAGCAAGATAATGGAGATGGAAATCAGAGATAAGCAGGAGGTTGCAGAGATAGGAAAAAGACAAAGTGCACCATGAATATTGTATCCTACAACGTCAGAGGTCTCGACAGAGGGGTTAAAGGGGCTGCAATTAGGAGGATGGTAAGGAAGCACAAAGTTGACATGATATGCATCCAAGAATCCAAGAGGGAGCTAATTGACAAGGCTACGTGCCAGGCCTTATGGGGGAATGCAGATATTGGATGGGAATTCCAGCCATCAATAAACACAGTTGGCGGCTTAGTGTGTGTTTGGAATGAGAATGCATTCAGACTGGAAAGAAAGGAAATGGATAGAGGATTTATTCTATTGGATGGAGTGTGGACCCAGGAAAATCAGAGAACATGTGTTGTGAATATTTACTCTCCGTGTGATAGTCAACAAAAGCGGATTCTATGGGATGCACTCAAGCAGATAAAACAACAAGACCCAGACTGTATATGGTGCTTTATGGGTGACTTCAACAATATAAGGCATCATTCTGAAAGAGAGGGTATATCACCTAGGGGAGCAGAAGCTAGTATTATCAATGATTTCAACGAATGGATTGTCTTTTCTACTGGGTTAGCTTGGGATTTCTTTTGGAGGGCAGCACCAGAGGTGCTTGTATTTCTTTTAATTCAGTACCACTTGTACTACTTTGATTATCTTAATAATATAATATATTTTATGCCTTCCAAAAAAAAAAAGGAAATACCTAATAGGACAAAGGGAAAAGTCATATGAGCACATCATATATAATACTACTGATTTCTGCTGTGCAAAAAAAAAAAACCATACAAGAACAAAAAATGCTATTCAAGAAATTAAGGCAGCTACCAGATTTTTAGAACATACAATAAAGATTCATATTCATCCACATTCAGTACATTGCTGGAAACGGAGAGCAGAACCTAATGGATACACAACAAGGAGCGCATACCTTTTGATGCAAGAAGAAGCAACTGAGGAAAATAGTGACCAGAACCTAATGGATACACAGCTTTCCAAGCAACACTACCTGCATTTGGAACCCTAGCTAGTAGTAGTAACTATTTAAGAAACTAACTAACAATCTATAAGAAGAAAGACCACAAACACCACGTACGCGGAAGCACAAACTTACAATGAAGACATGAAGCTTACCTCGAACACAACAGCGACAATGCCGACGAGATTGTACCTCAGGTGAAATGTACCTCAACAGACCACAAACACCACGTACTACCAGTCAAATGTACCTCTGGTGACCACCAATTCGCCAATCCTTGCACCAGAAACCAAAAAAGCTCTTTAGCTTAACCAAGGGTTCCAGAAACATACCTAGCACGAAAGGGAGAACAACAACCTTCGATAGAACAACACAGGTAGATGAAGCGTACCTGTCACGGTCTTCAGTGCAATGGAGAACAACAGCCTTCGATGTTTACAGTGCAATGGAGAAGAGAGCGCGAAAGGGTTCACAGAAAAGAAGAAAGCGAGAGAGGCTAGGGTAAACGGAGAAGAAGGGAGTGCGAGCGAAATAGGTCGTTTCAAATGTAAGTTTAACATCGGTTTTCAATAAAACCCAGATGTTAACAAATTGATGTCAACGTTAACATCGGTTTTCTTCAAAAAACTGATGTTAACAGACTATATGTTAACATCGGTTTTCTGAAAACCGATGTTAACGAATCGCCTATAACATCGGTTTTTTTCAAAACCGATGTTAACGAATTGACTCTAACATTGGTTTTATGAAAACCGATGTTAACGTCGCTTCGTTAACATCGGTTTTCTTGAAAACCGATGTTTTAGGCGATTCGTTAACATCAGTTTTCAGAAAACCGATGTTAAGAAATACACATTATTTACAATTATGTCACCGCGTTTACGTTAACATCAGTTTTTGACAAAACCGATGTTAATCCGCTGATGTTAAATCAGCTTTTTCTAGTAGTGCTCGTTCAAATGTAATAATGTCCCTTTATTATAGATCCCATAAACACATGATCATGTAAGAAAATTTTATGTATATCTCCAATTTAGAGTTTGTTACAACCAAACTGGCATAATCTGTAAAACATGGCATGTTATCTGCAGGGTAGGGGATTCAATTATGTGTCACAAATGTAAACTAGCATGGACAATTGAATGAGCAAAATTTGATGTCTTTCTCTTTTTATTTTTTCAGGAAGTAATTGATGAAAATGATCCTAAATTATTATCTTTAAAAAATGATTTGGGAGAGGAGGCATACGTTGCTGTGGTGACAGCTCTAAAGGAATTGCATGAGTATCATAATTCTGATGATGCTAAGAACACCCATAATTCAAGTGAGAAACAAGTGATACCTAAGATATGGGACCCCCAAAATGGACGTAGAGCCACCGTAACTGAAGCTTTGAAGTACATAAGCAATAGGGTTATCAAGATGCGGTGACGATGAATGGCAATCCCATATTTAATTTATTCCCTTTATGTAAGCCTACTTTTGGGACACAATACTCAGCACTTGTAATGCTATATAGTTTTATAGGTGTTAGTAATCTTGTGGTTAGATTATATACTATTTTTGCTATGATAGGTTAAAGAGAGAATAACTACTTTCATTGTTATTAATTTGTCTTTAATTATACTAGTTTGCAACCCGTGCGTACGCACAGATTGTTAGATTTTTTTATTCAGCAAGTATTGTAATTTTTTATTATACATAAACACATTAGATTTTGTCCTTATTGGTTGAGAATAGTATATAATGGTCTGTACTCAATATAGTGAACAATTATGGCTATGCGAGAGATATCTTATATTGCATGATGATAATAATAACAACAACAACAACAACAACAACAACACCAATAATAATAATAATAATAATAATAATTAGAAAGGAACGAGATAGATATTTGATACACACATAACAAAGAAAACTAACAACATTTCTACCTCAACAGGAAAGAAGAAATTTTGACTATAATTTGTTATCACTCATAAATATAAAGGGAAATGATTAAAATACATTGAGCAAGCCTACATAATTTGTCATCAAATTAAATCAAACACATAAAATTAATAAATTATATAGCAAAATTTATAGTGTTGGAAATGGAGTTGGAATCGCCTGCATGAAGGAAGAAACAAAAAGAATAAAAGGAAAAGAGAAGAAGATTCAGATGAGAAAGATGGAGAAAGAGAAGATTGAGGGAGAAAACGCAGAGGGAGAAAACACAACAACGGAGAAAACTCAGGAGAACGTAGAAAGAGTAATGGATAAGATACACACAATTATAAATATTAAGTGGAATTAAATGAGCCGTTAAATCCGCCAATCAAGAAGCGGCACGTGGCGAGGGTGCTCAAAATTGAAGCCCTAAAACCCGCACCGCTAAATTTTGTCTTTTCTTGTATTTTAATTAAACACTTATCATACATTATGAAAAATTACGTTGTTACAATTTGGGCTGTGTGGAGGAGATTGATGGTGTTGTGGGTGTGGTGACCATGACTTTTGAGTGAATAAGTTAGAGAAAGGAACCAAAGAGAGTGATGAGTCAATTCCATTAGTCAATGTAACAAAATTGATGGAAAAGATATAATTAACATAATTTTGAAGAAACAAAAATAAGATTTGATAGAACTTTTCAATAATTAAAAAACTCAATAAATTTTTTAATTATAATCAAACCTATGTTGAATCTATCAACAGATACTAATTAAAAAAACAATTATTTTACAGGCCTTACAAACTCAATTAAAATTAAATTCAAAAATAGGTGGATATTGTTTTAAATGAAATATAAGTAGCTTTTTTAAAAGCATAAGTGTTTGAGAAAGGAAGTAACAAAATGAATAAAAACTGGTGGAATGAATAACAAATGAATTAGAGTAATTAAGTGGGACAAATGTTACACAGTAAATAGCCCTGAAAATGTGGAATCACGGGTAATTTGTTGAATTTGTCCCTTGTAGTTGTTTGCTCTATGAGATATTGGGTTTATAACCCATAGCAGCAAGCATCACGGGAGGGAAAAGGAAGGAACAACGTAGAAATCGCAAAAGTAAAAATCGTAAAAATGGCAAAAAGATACTTTGAGGTGGAGAGCTTGCATGCAAATTCAGATAATTAAGCACTGAGGAAAATGCATAAAAATTATAGCTTACCTCATAGACTATCTCCTAAAACTCTTAACAATATCAGAAATATGAGTTTAAGGAAAAAATTGCAATGAAGCATCCAAAAAAACCGCAAAAAGTCAGACAAAAAAAAAATGTTCATAATCATTAGAAGTTCAGCATAAAGGGGAAGAAATTGTTTCATACCCTAAGGTATTTGACTAACAAGATTAAGAAAAATATAAATCAAATCAAAGCCCAAAAATATATAGTTGCCTGTGGGATGGTCTTTAACTGGAAAGAGTGTCATCCTATATAACTTCTGAAAGGGAAATACTGGAAATTATAGAATGTACTCATTTTATTCCCGTACTAAAACTGAGAATCAACCTCGAAGAGTACAGTGTGTACAATAGTCACAGAGAGAAAAAGAAGAAGAAAGAGAAATGTTCACTCATAACCACCCTCCCTCACTACTCCTTCTCTCCCCTCTAAATACCACTATTAGTTGTTTACATAATCCACCAACCTAGAGTTGGGTTTTCTCTCTCTCCCACTCGTTCTGTTACCCATAGTGGATACGTGAGATTTGGCAAATATTCCCCTCTGTTGAGTTGTCTCAATTGAGTCATTTTTTCCTTCTAGAAGCTTTCCTTTATCTGAGATCATTACAATGCCATCCCCTTTTAAAACAACCTTGTCCTCAAGGTTGAAGTTAGGAAAGTTAGCTTGGAATTCAGCAACATTCTCCCAAGTAGCTTCTGCCTCATCCGTTCCCTCCCATTGCACTAACACTTGAGGTACTTTCTGGTTGCCTTTTAGTAGAGTTCTTACCTGCAGCAGCTTACTAGGCATGATAATTGGTCCACTTTCTGTTGTGGTTAAAGGTAAAGGCAAGTATTGTTCTCCTGGTGTTCCTTTAAACAACTTCAGCTGAGAGACATGGAAGACATTGTGTATTCTAGCTTCTGCAGGTAACTCTAACTTGTAGGCCACTGCTCCTACTTTGGCCAGAATTTTAAAGGGGCCAAAGAAGCGCATTCCCAGCTTATGATTCTTTCTAAGAGCAACTGAATGTTGTTTGTATGGTTGTAGTTTAACTAGAACCAAATCTCCCACCTGTAGATTGACATCTTGTCTTTTCTTATCAGCCGGATTCTTCATATATGTCTGAGCCTTCATCAAATTATCCTTCAATTGTCTCAAAAGTTCATCTCTAGCAGTCAATTGCTCTTGCACAGTTGGAACATCAGTGATTTCTGGTTGATATCTCACCAAAGTAGGTGGATCTCTACCATACAAAGCTTTGAATGGTGTCATTTGAATACTCGTGTGATAAGTAGTATTGTACCAATATTCTGCCCATGCTAGCGCCTTGTACCACCCCTTTGGATTCTCAAATGTGAAGCACCTCAAAAACATCTCTAAACATTTGTTTAATACTTCGGATTGACCATCCATAGCAATATCTTCCCACACTTGTGATGGAATGGGTGGTGGTTGCAATAATCCTGTAGGTAGAGAAGTTGCTGTTTTAGCTCTCTGACAGATGTCACAACTCTGCACAAAGCTGTTTACATCCTTCTTCAATGATGTCCAGTAGAATTGGCTTGCAATTCTAGCTGTAGTTCTTTTTATCCCAGCATGCCCCCTATGGGAGAGTTATGAAATTCTTTCAGCAGCTTTTGAATCAATTCTTTTTCCTCAGGAATTACTACCCGATTCTTCCAATACAACAAATTACCCTTGATTGTGTAATGTCTCTGTGATTCTTGTTGTTGTTTACACAACTATATCAGTTCCTGCAATGCAACATCTTCTGCAGTATACTAGCTTGAGGTTCAGACCAAGACATCATCATCATTCATGACAAAGAATCAGAAGCTAGATTTTCCTTTCCGACCTTGTTTTCAATCACCAAATCATATCCCAAAAACTTGTGTAACCACTCCTGTTGTTCAGGTGTCTGTAGGGGTTGTTCCATCAATGATCTGAAGCTTTTTTGACCAGTTTTGATGATAAATTTGTGTCCCAGCAAGTAGTGTCTGAACTTAGCTATAGCTTCAGCAATTGCTAACATCTATCTAAATTAGGCAGATTTCTTTTGCACTCTAGGTGCAAGTTTCTTGGAAAAAAATGTTATTGGATGGCCATTTTGATGTAATACTGCTCAAATACCAGTGCCGAAAGCATCAGTTTCTAGAATGAAGGGTAGCTGGAAATTAGGAAGAGCTAACACTGGAGCTGAAGTCATGACTTTCTGCAATTGAACAAATGTTGTCTTTGCCTCTAGTGTCCACTTGAATGCTTCTTTTTTTAAGTAAATCTATCAATGGTGCAGCAAGCTTCGCATATCCTTTGATAAACCTTCGATAGTAACCAGTGAGGCCTAACAAACCTCTCAGCTGCTTGATATTGAGTCGTGTAGGCCACTCTAGAACTGCCTGCACCTTAATAGCATCCATAGCAACTCCTTCACCTGAAACTATATGTCCCAAGTACTCTATCTCCAATACACCAAAAGAGCATTTAGACAACTTAGCAAACAAAACATTTTCTTTCAACACTTTCAATACAACCTCTAGATGGCATAAGTGTTCATGCCATATGGAACTATATACCAATATATCATCAAAAAACTATAACACATATTTCCTTAAAGCATGTTGGAAAATATGGTTCATCAAACACTGAAAAGAAGTCGTAGCATTGGTCAAACCAAATGGAATTACCAACCACTCATAATGGCCATGGTGAGTTCGAAAGGCTGTTTTATGTCTATCCTCAGGTTGGACAAGTATTTGGTGATAACCAGACCTTAAATCCAGTTTAGAAAAATACTTTGCACCAAATAGTTCATCTAACAGCTCGTCCACAGTAGGCATAGGGAAACTATCTTTTACAGTTAAAGCATTCAAGGCCCTATAGTCTGTACAAAATCTCCAACTACCATCCTTTTTTTTACTAAAAGAGTAGGTGATGAAAAGGGACTATTACTAGGCTGAATTATTCCCTGATCTAGAATTTCAATTACCATCTTTTCAATTTGTTCTTTTTGGTTATGAGGGTACCTGCAAGGTTTACCTTGACTGGATTTGAGCCTTCTTTCAAAGGTATAGCATGATTATATTTTCTCTGTGGTGGCAGACCCACTGGAGTATCAAACACAGCTCTGTAAGTGTGCAGCAAAATAGCTAATTCTGGTGCAATGTCATTTGGTAGACCCTTCAGCACGTCCACCTCTTCCTCTGTCTTCATCATTTGTACTGCAAAACACTTTGCAATAGAACCAGTAGTTTGTATTCTTCTCAAAAAATGAAAATGAGCATGCTTTGGTGTATGAGCCTTTTCTCCCTAAAATGTGACAAGCTTCCCATGGTGAATGAACTTGATTGTCATGTCTACATAATCTGCTACATGTGGACCCAAGGTAGCCAACCAAGTCGTGCCTAGAATCAAATTTGTCCCAGCAACTGGAAGAAGATACACTGGTATAGTTAGTTTGTGCCCTTGTATCAGCACTGGTAACTCAGTAATGACCCCTTCAGCTGTCAGATACTGGCCATTGCCCACTAAAACTTTAAAACCTGGTGCTGGTTGTACTAGTAACTTCAGGAATTTTGCAATTCTAGGTTGAATGAAGTTATTAGAACTTCTTCCATCAACTAAAACCTGCACAGAAATTTTTCCAATTTGACCTTGAAACCTCAATGTTTCAACACTAGTAGAACCACTCAGCGCATTTAATGACAAGTGATGCTCAGCGTGCTCACCTTCCACTGATGCTTCACCCTTGTCTGGTGGTACTACACCACTTTCACTGTCCTCAGAATTCTCTGTATCATCAAATAGTAACATCATGATCTGCTTGTTGGGGCACTTGTGAGCCGTTGAGAATTTTTCATCACACCAGTAGCATAATCCTTTGTCCCTTCTGAGTTGAATTTCGGCTACTGAAATTTGTTTGATATTGGGGTTCTTTTGGTTAGGGTGCATTGGTCTGGTGGGGGGTGTTTGTAGCAAAGGTGGGTTTCCTATTTTGTGGTTGGTTTCATTTTTGTTTGGACTGAAGAGAGTTCTATTGGGTTGTTGTGGGTTTGTGTTTGGGCTTTTTGGTGCTTTAGAGTTATTCTGGGTTTGTGTTTGGGTGTATTTTTCTTCATAGACTTTAGCTAAGGATACAACCTTAACCAAGTTAATGGGTGAGTGTATCAGGACATCCCTATGAATTTCTGGGTTCAATCCACTAATGAAGCAATCAATGAGAGCTTCATTACTAATGCCATAGACTCTGTTCGACAGGGCAGTGAATTGCAAGTAGTATTCAGCAACAGAACCAGTCTAGGTTAATTTGAAGAGTGTTGCTCTTGGGCATTCATATATGGATGGGCCATAATCGTGCTCAAGGGCTCTGGTAAAGTCTTTCCAGGAAGTGAATGGGTTTGTTTTCTACATCATTTGGAACCAAGGTACTACATCTTGATCCAGATGAACTGAGGTAATGGTCAATCTCTCGCTATCAACAGTCCCATAATAATCAAAAAATTGCTCAGCACGAAAAATCCACTCGAGGACGTTCTTACCATCAAATCTGGGAAAATCCAGCTTGATATTGCGTACCAGAAATGGCAATTTCTGTGAGCTCGCAGCCCTATGGGGAGATGTCAGAATCATCTTGTTCTGGATCAAAGAATCAAGCACCGATGAGATGAAATTGAACTTGGAATCGTTACTCTGCTGCATTCCTTCATACCAATCTAGCAAGATTTTGTTCGTGAACTCCAATCGAGACATTTGAGCTTGCACATTCTGAATCGTCTCTGCATTGTGCTTCACATCAGCACTGAGCTCCTTCATTCGCGTGTTATCTGCCATGGCGTGATGAAACCACCAATGAAAGGAAAATACTGGAAATTATAGAATGTACTCATTTTGTTCCCATACTAAAAATGAGAATCAACCTCTAAGAGTACAGTGTGTACAATTATAAGGACTGAGTACAATAGTCACAGAGAGAAAAAGAAGAAGAAAAAGAAATGTTCACTCATAACCACCCTCCCTCACTACACCTTCTCTCCCCTCTAAATACCACTATTAGTTGGTTACATAATCCACCAACCTAGGGTTAGGTTTTCTCTCTCTCACACTCTTTCTGTTACCCATAGTGGATACGTGAGATTTGGAAAATATTCCCCTCTGCTGAGCTGTCTTAATTTAGTCATTTTTTCCTTTTAGAAGCTTTCCTTTATCTGAGATCATTATAACTTCTTTCCTAAATTGCAATTCCCACGCATGCTCGTCAAACTTGAAGAAGAAGACAACTTCATCTCCAAGCATTAAGTTATTTTCAGACAGGTACTGAAATCATGGTTCCGCAAGGGATGGCAGACCATCATGAATGGTGATCTGCCACTGGTTACGTCTACCATAACCACAGTGGACATGAATATTTTTTTTTAGCCAAACAAATAATTTGAAGTAGCTGCTGGAAGAACTTGCAGCCGAATTATAACAGCAATTGAAGGACAATGTTATCTAAATATAAGGAATATAAAGGACAGTTATTTTGCTAATAGTTTTGTTTGACTATGTTTAAGAAAAGTTGGCATAGAAAAACAACAACATAATTGAGTGGGTTGGAAAATCCTACCAAAGGCAAGTTGTGTTGCACCATCTCTGGTGTGGCATCAGTTGTAAAGATGTGCCTTCTTGTTGTAACCACTGACCTTCCCGTTGGTTGCCCATGGATAGGCCCCATGACATCAACCTCAAAAATGTATTTTTGTCGGGAGCAAAAAACCGGATAATGACACCGTCGTTAATGTTGTGGGTTCTCCTAAACTCTTTGAGACCATCAGCAAAAAAATAGTGGTTGCCATATTTTCGTACCCTAACAAAATGTGTGCTTCCATTGTGGTAAAATAAAACATAAGTTGGGTAATATGGCCTCCACTGTCTATGGTAAGACAAAGGGACCTCAATAATGTTCTGCAAGGAAACGTGTAAAGAATAGAAATAAGTTTTTGTTTGTATGTGGAAAAAGGAAAATGGGAAAATAGTTGGTATAGTGAATGCCGACCTTGCCAACACGAAATGCCGCTAAAAATCGGGTTTTTGCCATCCAATGGGAGGGGCCCTATAGCACAATATATAACGTAATTAGTAAAAGAACAAAATATGGAGGAATTTATAAAAAACTGAACAGAAACATGCACCTCCAAAACCGGGTAAATGAGAAAACATTGGGTGCAGTTATGTCTGGGGTGTAAAGAGGATATGTGTAAGTTTGGGAAAAGTGGATGCTATACATGTAAGGAAGAATTCTCTAGTAATAGAAATGTGAAAGATTAATGATAGAGGAAAAGAAGAAATATATGAAGGACCATAGTGGAACAGATAGTGATAAGGTTAAAATGAAGTCTGGTAAACTGAAAGAAACTTACAACAATAGAGGTAGATGCGGAGGTACTCATGTTGTCATGTGGAAGTTTAACGTGTCACACAAATGGAAGGAGTTACAATGAATATAGTAAATATAAATATATGGCAGTGACTATTGGAAATATTAGTGGTGAACAGTTGCAACGAATAGTTAATAATGTTCCTTTTGTATTTGTCTTTTACGTTCCCCTAAATTGTGTATATCCCGTCTGTATATATTTATGATTAGACAGAATGGTGGTAGCATTGGGAATCAAAAGTCATCAATTGTGTAGGATAATAATTAAGTGGATTGTGATATGAGATGCGCAATAATTACTGTGCACTGTTATATGTACAGTATACTTCAAATGAAGTTAGAAATAAACGACGGGAGTTAATATTGGATAGTGGGGGGCCTTGTCTAGCAATCAATGTCTTCCAATCAATGTCATAGCCTAGGGATATTTCACAGAGGGTAAACTATGCAGAAACCAATGCAAAATGAAAGTATAAATTGCAAAGTAAAGCTTGATCAATTAAAATCCCTGAGGAACGAAAAGACTTAATAAGAAGGGGAAACAAAAGCACAACAATGACGAAGATTTGTTGAAAATAAAAGCTAACAGCAAATTGTTGAAAACAAACAACTGGGCCCTCAAAATGGCCCCAAAAGAACAAAGAACAGAAATTAGCAAAGCATGGGAAAAAACCTGTAAAATAAGGGGAAAAAACGAAACACAAGCATGCACAAAATAAATAAATGCAATGTCAACCATGGACAACATAAACAAAAGCAAACTCAACCATGCACATGGAAGACCATAAATGCATACATATTAAATATAATTGAACCACGACGGAAACATCTTACCAACCTAACCATTGACTCAATTCTGCGAAAAAATTAGAAGACCATAGAAGGTGGCCAAAATAAGGAAAAAGAGGAAAAATCGAGAACAAAAAAAGCAAACAAAGGAAGCAAAATAAGGAAAATAGAATTCTGCAGGTGGAGCAACCAACAGAAAACAAAGGCAACACAGTAGTAAAATTACCAAAATAAAACTTCATTTAGGCATTTGACCAAACACATAACTTAGAACCAATTTCACCAACAATCTACATGGCAGAAAACAAAAGCAAGCCAGCAAGCTAGTTGCAACATCATTTTTAGCCTCATTCAAGTACTCTAAGAACTGGAACCAATAATCATCCTACAGAGTGCAAGACAGTATATAATAGACATGCATAAGAAAAAGAAAACATCCATAGGAATCAGCCAACCTGCGGGCACAATTATATAATAGACATGCAAGTGTCAGCATTACACCAAAAAAATATAGAAACAAATAATCGTCAATGTATCAGTTTATAATCAAAACACACCCACAATTTTTAGGAAATAAATTGCAGCAAAAACTGACTGAAAGACAATGATACAAAAAATCCAACCATATGCATTCAGAAGAAGGAAAAAATCTCAGGAAAACACCATAAAAAAAACAAGAAAAAATATTTAAGCTAAAGAAAATAGGGGATTTATTCCCCAAAATTTGACAACCAAAAGGAAGGCCAAACCAAAGTTGATGCCTATGTTAAAAGGTATTACCTTCATTCGCCACAACCAAAGAGAACATCGTACCAAACTAAACTACAAAACAAACGGGAACGACCTCAAATAGAAAAGGCAAAGTAAGGAAAAATCCAAAAAGCACATGTAATAAAACACAAAATAGAGGAAATAGAAGGACACAACAAGCATGCGGTACAAGAAACCCAAAAACAAAGGAGAACAACCTGGAGAAAAGCCCGGCAAATCAACTAATACAAACTGTCCATGAAAATGGAAATCCATAGCAGCTCGCAAACTTGTAATTAAAACAGTTTCATAAGCAAGTTGAATATGATGACACTAGCAATGGGCATCAATCACATAAAGAAGATAGGTGATAAACATAATTAGGGGGCTGAAGTACAATGGCAGTGCATCTCTTAAATTAGCAGTTCATTTGCAACATATTGATTCTCATTATATATATATATACATATAATTTGGTATCCAAATATATTAATCATGCTTGTCCTATCTGAACATATATAACACCACACCAATCAGAAAGAAGTGGTTGTAAGTTCACTGTATCAATAGGACAGAGCATAAACCTGAAGAGAAAATGTATGTCAGAAAACTATTATCTACATACGCACTATTCTCTGTTTTTTTTTCTTTTTTTTATACCTACAGCACATTGATCGCCTAATACATTCCACAACAAGTTCTTGTGTAATTCTATTCCAAAATAGAGTATATATCATCATCATATTATGTTGACCAATGACCACAAATGCAAGAAATTAAAAACTCAAATTGTGAGTAGAACAGCTCATAGGATACCAACTATCCCAATCTCTAATGCAAGTATCATGATCCAGACAACGAAAAGAAGCCCAAAAAACACAGTGATTTATCTTATGTTTCACCTTTTATGATTTATCATATTTTTTTATAAAAAATATCAACTTGTATCTTTCAAGCATCAACATTGGTTGGAAAAGAAGAGCCAAGTCATAGTCAATCACAGGCAAATCAAGGGTGGATAAACTTCCACACAAACACCTATAAGAGAAGAAAATATGAAGATAAAGGCCAAGTGCATAAGTAGTTTTTAACTTCTGGGAGAAGCTCAATTCATTTTATCCTTTTTACTTTCACAATCTAGAAGTAATACCCTAATGACAGAGTAGAAGAAAACGTAAATTATTGTAACAAATCATAAAACCTAACAACATTCCTTCATAACAAAAGACCTTAACTTTAATCAAAGTTACCTGAATGAGACTACTGGCCAATTGAAAGTCTCTGATGATACTGGTATAACAATATTCCCAATGTTCGATCGAGATGCATAACAAATTCTAAATACAATAGCATCTGAACTCCTTCACACCCAAAATGTAAAATATGGCTTACATACCACCAATATTGGATACCCTTTGCAAACACACTTTTAATTTTGAAATCAAGCTCACAACTTGAAGGAAGGGTTTCAAACCTATACCATCACAATGACTTTTATTATCCCACAAAATATCATTTAGCATGATCCTCGCCTCAAAGAAATTAAACAAGTAACCATATTTATAATTTATTTACATTTTTTTCCACTAATTAATACTTTTATTAAAAAAGGAGTCCACTTCACCATTACAAACAACATCAAATGAGTGAGATGGAGAACTAATTATAATTCAAAGCCCAAAGCTACAAGCATCCAAGAAGTTAAAAGGTGCATCTTCATCATTTAATGAAGAATTTTATCAAATCTCACAAAGTCCATTAAGAAAAAAGGCTAATAAACAAGTTGTCACAGGTCGAAGTCCAAAGCTACAAGCATCGGAGAAGTCAAAATATGCATCTTCATCATCAAATGAATTTTATTCAATCTCAGAAAGTTCATTAAGGAGAAAGGCGAATAAATAAATTGATTTGACATCAAAGTTTAAAAAGAAGCACACAAAAGAAAACAAAATTCAACATCAGGTCACCAGCAAAAGGAAATAAATACAAAAAGTCTATTTAAATGAAAAAATTTCGATGTTTTATTCGCATCACTTTTATGTGCTTTATCATTATGATTGACTACTTTCCTTTCATTAAATATATATTTTTTAGTTATTTTATTATGTCAATTTCACTTTATTCTTATATGGTTCTTATAAAAATTATACACAACGCTTACTTCTATCTTCACGTTAATTAACTTTAGTTCAGTGGCCAGCCTCTAATTTTGAAATATTTCCTTATAAATATAATGATAAAGAAAAAATATCTTAATTTATATGTAATTTTTTGATCTCCTTTAACAAAAAATAATATAAAATATCATTGACATTTATACTTTTAAATTTGATTTAGTAAATAAATAATTTATTCAAATATTTCTTTAATGATTTATAAATCCGCACAACGCATGGATATTTGTCTAGTTTGAGTAACACTACTAGAAAGCGCGCTTTTTACATCGGTCAAAAACGACATTCTACATCGGTGCTCAACCGATGTAGAATATGACGTCGTTGTTAGTGTTATGTTTGAACATCGTTCCAAAATCCACCGTTGTAGAAATATAACGTTTTCTACATCGGTCCTCAGCCCACCACCGATGTAGAAATTACATCTTCTAAGTCGGTCATCCCTTGGTAAACGATGTAGAATATGTCCGTTTCCACATCGGTGCTGATGTCAGGAATATTGTGGAAATATGTAGTTTCTAAGACGGTGCTGATATTAAATGTTAAATGTTGAATTACCTACAAATAAATTTTAGATAAATTAAATCAATATTACGATATTATCAATATTGCTAATAATCAATAAATATTATTATATAATATTAAAATCAATATTTATAATTAGAAAACTATTTTATATCTTACTAATAATCAATAAATATTAGTAACATATAAAATATTTTCTAATTATAAATATTAATTTTAATATGAAAAGCTGCATATTTATAATTATAATATTATCTAAGTAATAATCAACAAATATAATTAAACATTCATGAAACTAAGTATATAGTTGCTGATTGGATAGTTACCATTGGTATGACTTTGAAGATAATTATATAAAAATCATCATTATCCTTTAAAAATCACACAATATACACAATATATTTCCATAAAGAAGAAACCACACAATATACACAAAGCACATTATAATATTATGGTCTTCTAAGAAAACAAAAATTATGGGACAGAGAGAAACTTGTATGTTCTATTTAGATACTTTATTACTAAGTTTTTAAGTAACTTGTCATGAGAGCCATCTTAAATTAGATTCATATCATATAAACAAGCTAGTCAAACTAACTTAATTAGTACTATAATACATAGTTTTAATTATCGTAATCGATTAGACATAACTAAAATCTTTTTCCTTAAAAAAAATAAAAACTTTAATCAAATAAATCTTTTTAATTATAATAAAAATAAATCTCATAATAAATAACATGCAATAAAATGTGAAACTATTCTCAATCCTTCCTACCACGTCATTTTCCCAAGTCTGATATATATCTACTACTTCCTAACAACTAAAAGAAATGGGAAATTTACAAAGAAGCAAATTAATTTTTTTGTTAACGTCTCTCCCCTAATTTTAATGGTAATATGCTATAAAAATATTAAGAAAACCAATGTTCACTTACCATTGAAAAGGCGAGACATCTGGGCAGCTCAAAAAAATATACTGTCAACTAGAGTACTTAAATCCTTGTGGTTTAGACATGTGCAAGGCCAAGACATTTCCTGGGTACACTGCAACCTGAATTTTAAGAAGAAAATGTTAAAATTTTAGTATAAGGTCATTTAATAGCAAAAATGAAATTAATTCAAAGAGAGAAGGTAAAATTTATCAAAGGAAATAACAAGGCATCAGAAAACTTATCTTCACTATTTCCAATTTATTCGAATCTTCTTCTTTGTTTAGCATAGTGTATCACTTTGTTGTCTTCAAATTCAACTTTAGCCCAGCCAATGTCATCTTGAATATATTCCTGAAATCAACCGCGTGCATAGGCAGATATTTAGCTTTCAGGCTATCTAAATGACTATGTGAGATCATTTTTTATTAACAACATCATCCTAAATTTTGATTAATGTAAGATCAATCTCTTGACCTATCTCATATCCTGTAAGACAAAATTCATGACCTATCTCATATTTCCTAATATGTAGTTCAAAATAACGATGAGGAGCTAGTTCATACCCCTACTAAATGTCATTCTTCCTCTTTGGAAAAATCTCAAACTATTAACCCCAAATGACGCACAAAGCACTTCATGAATTCACTTTTATATTGCCAATATTTAAATAATCAATGTTCTTTTCTTATTTCTTACATAAAACATATACCTTATCATCTCCAGCACATCACAAACAAGAAAAAAAAAATCCTCCAAACCAGCAATTGCCAAGGGAGAGCTAGAAAAGCACTACAAGAAACGTCTTTTAAGGAGTCATGGATGTAACACTTATGTTATGTTTCTTGCCTGTGGCTCTATATAAATATAATACACACACTATCCGAATCTAAGATCATAATCACCAAGTTATTTAGTTGGCAACCAAATATATATTTCGTTTGAAATGTAAGCCTTGAAATCAAGCATGTCAAATATATATTCTGATATATTAATTCTCAGGATGGCTGCATTAGGTGGGCCCCATAGTTTAAAAAAACCAAGCTTAAATATAATTGGTCACTTCAAATTAGTAACTTGAGTAGAGTCAAGGAAGGAACCAACCTCTTCGAGCCTTTATTATCTACTACTGCTTGATACCTAATAGCATTGAATCCATAAGCAATTGCCACATCCTATAGATTAAAGAAAACCAAGAATAAAAAAGACATGCTTTCTCAGTGAAATGTAGCTAGAAATACAATTCATGAGATTAAAGCAACTGCACATTATAGGGTAATATGAAGTGCAATATGTTTATACTGATAGAATGTTTTTTTAAAAAAATACTAAGATTGATACTAATAAAAATATTCAAGAGATTAAAACTAAATTTATTCATATTTACATGTAACCAGTCCACATTCAATTGCAGATTCATGTAACCAGTCCAGATTCAATTCAACTATATGTATCCAATTCCAAACGTGCCCGCTACCAAGATGTTTGTCTTAAAGAAGGCATGTGAAAAATTAAGAATACAAAATAATATCTTCCTAAAGCAGAGAAAACAAGGGAGGGAATGAAACCAAAATTAATATATCAACTCAAAATTTCTCTCCCATCAACCTACATATTCCATATATAGAACCAAGAAACACAAATGCCAAACTTGGTGTGGAGATTACCATCCTACTCCAAAACATAGGCACCACAAATCCAACAAAAAGACCACAAACAGACAACAATAAACTTTGAAATTACAATCTCAGATTGTCATCATACCGTTTCAATATCATATCCACACTGACCTGCATATCTAAGTTTTGACCAAATTAAAATTACAAAAATAAAAAATAACATTAACAAACTTTAAAAAAATTTAACAAACATGAAAATTTATAATTAAACGACGGTGTAATGTTTTTTGTGCATATTATATTTATTTTTTAAATTTGAACAAACTATTAGGAATTGATACATACTCTGTCGTATTTTTGTTCTCTCTTAAGATTGGCTAAACCACCATAGAGGAGTGCACTGCCAAGAACCAAGAGAAGGTTTGAGAGAATGGAACCCAGCAGGGACAACCTCACAACATGAACTTTGTTCTGGTGAAGTGCTAATCATGCTATGATCATCTCGGTTGCATTTGCACATGTTGCATTCAGAAGACCTCCAACTGAATTATCATCCACACAAACCAAAAACTAAATTGGTTAATTTTTTTTACCATACACTATAATATGCAAAGTAAATCTCTGTGCATAATGAATTTTGGTTCTATGGTACCTGTTGGGCCGGTGAAATATGCAATTTGCCTTGAAGTTTTTGAGTACTAAGAATTAAAAAATAAGTTATAAACATATATAAAATTGTAGTGAGTCTATAGAGTTAGGAGATGACATGCAAACTTACTCAGTCAGGAAGCTAACACATTCAGCAAGCAGAGCAAGTCCAAGTAGGCTGAAAGCAAAAAAAAAGTAGGAAATTTAGCAAAAATAAAAAAGACGCGTCTCATTAAAATTACGAATGGAATCTAGGATTAACTTCCAATTTTTCTTGCCATACCTGTACATATAAAACAAACTTTAACAAGAATAGGAAATGTAGCGAGCTCGGATTCGCAAAGTGAAGCAGGCACTGAGCGCACTCCTGGTTTAGGGAATAGATCTGCTGCATGAAGGGGGTTTAGGGTACAGATCTGGCATTATTTCAGTGGCGGCACGCGGTTGCGATAGTGTTTGGGTGGTTGTGGTGTCAACGGTGGTAGCATGCGGAAGCAGTGGTGTTTGCATGGTGGTGGTCGTGCGAATTTGGTGGTGTTGCGATGGTTGGATGGTCAAAGATGAATGGAGGCGCCGACTGTTGATTACGGTAGATGTGGTTCAACAAAAAAGAAGATGAATACAAGCAAGAGGAAAATACCTTCTTCGGCGCCGTGATTTGAGAGTTATGAACATTTTTGCCGTGGAGTTCTCTCCATCTTGTTTTTCCCATAAATGAGTTTGGGACTTTTGGTTTATCTCTCAATCTGGGAAAATCCTTCTCATCATTCTTGGAGTTTTTGGGAAGAAATCGAGGGCACGGGAAGCACAATGGACAGAGAAGTGGAATTCCAGCAACCACGAGAAGCACAATGGAAGGAGAAGTGGAATTCGACCAACCACTAGCAATTAAAATTTAATTTATTATTTAACTTAAAATTAAAGACGGTCAATAGTAAAGAGTGTCTTAGTAATTATAAAAGCAAATACGGTTTTGCAAACACCGACCTAAACACTTTTATCAAATACGGGTTTTATATGACCATTTTAAAAAAGTTATATTCAATTTAAAAATGCCATTACTTATTTTCTACATCGTTTTTTAAAAAATCGACTTAAATTTAACAACTTATTTTCTACATTATATATATATATATATATATATATATATATATATATATATACTTTTAAGATTAAGAAAGTGAATTAGCTAAATTAAAATCTTTAACTAGTAAATAAAAAAATCAAACAAACAAGAAAAACAAAAAAGTTCAACAAAAAATATCAAATTATCAACGAAAAGAGAGGGATTCGAACCCTCGGTACAAAAATTTGTACAACGGATTAGCAATCCGATGCTTTAGTCCACTCAACCATCTCTCCCCAATTGAAAAATAGAATTAATTTGTTTATGCTATATCACATAAACAAGAAGAGCAAAAAATGGAGCTTGAGAAAAAAGACTTCTTTTTATCTTATTTTTTTTATCTTATCTCTTTTTTTTCTATTTGATTTCGATTCATTATTATATTCTATATTCTTCTATTTTTTAGTTTCCTAAAAAATATTTTACTTCATAAAATATTATTTATTTAATACACTTATCATAGAATAAAATTTAATAATGTTATTAAATGTTCCTTAATAACTCATTTCTAATAATTTTACATTTTTCTAAGATACCGAAAAGATTTAAATAAAAAAATACAAAATTAATCCCATGCACAATTTTATTTGCCTGTGCATCGTAGGGTCAAAACAGAGTTTAAATAAGTAAACATAACTATAATAAAATAAAAGTTAAATAATAATATTCATGCTATAATCGAATGAAATGGAAAGAAAAGATGGGGAAAAACATGAATAACAAACAAAAAATTGCCTGCTTGGAAAAAAAAAATGAAAAGGAACAAGAGTAAAAGGTTGACTTCAAAAAGAAAAAATCTAAAATTTTCTTTCCTTTCAGACTTTTTCCCGAATTCAAAATTTAATTTTTTTATTATTTTCTTTTTGTTACTCCAAACAAGTCTTAAATGTATTTATGGAGAGAAAATATTAAAAGAGGGAAAGTAATAAATATGATAGGAAATGTAATAGATAAAATGAAAGACACAATAAATGTGCACTTTTAATGATTCTAAAAAGAAATTGCAGTTTGTCTTTTGCTGGTATAAACAGACACACATCATTGCATTTTTACAGAATTGCTCAACACACATAAATTGACCATTGGACCGAGAAGATAGGGTGCAATTGGGCAACAAGAATCAGGGAAGAGAACCAACAAGATACTAGTCATATGAGAGCACACAGAAAAAGGGAAGGAAGAAGAGCTAAGGAGAATTTGAAGTACAAAGGTGAGTTTTTTTAATTGTGTTTTTAATTTTCATTAGTGTTGCAACTGAGTTATCAATATTACAATTCAATTTGGGGACTTGTGGATCTATCACTTAGTAATCCAAATCTGAAACAATAAAGGGTTATTGTGCCTAATGTTTGAAAATCATGGTGTTAAATTTGTAATATGTATAAAAACACAGAGAGGGCATATGTGTAATTATGTAATCAAGGGTAATTCTCAGTTTCAACTTTTAAAACTAAATATGACATCGATATGGGTGTGGGTGTCACAGAAATGGTTTCAAGCAAATCAAAAGAGTTTTTATGTAATTTGAGTAAAATGTAGGAGATATCATTGTATACATGATGGAAATGAAGGATGTTACTGTCTGCATTCATTTTCTTTGTATGTAGACCTATCTTAAAACGAAAAATTTAGGTAAGACCTTTCATATATATTTTTTTTTTTTACATGTGACCCTTATAAGTTAACGTCTATCATTGTTCATAAATATTGGTTAGTACAAAGATCAACCATACACATGGAGTATATTTTTTCTAGTTTAGTGTAACAAACAAGAGTAGCTCAGTTTTATCGTGACGTTTGATTTTATTGTCTGCAGGCTTCCACAATAGTAATTTTAAATCTTATAGAAAAAAATATTATTTTGAAAATTGTTCTTTCAGCCAAATTTAAAAAATGATAGTAATACACATCTTAATCTACTTTTTAAAGAATGTTCTATTTTAAATTAAAATTTATCAAAAATTGAAAAACTATTTTAAATATCACTTATTATTTAAAATAAAATTTAATTAATACTCCTTCCGTCCCATACTAAGTATTATCTTAAATTTTCATTATTAAAATCAAGAAAAGTTAATTAATAAATAGATGAGAGAGAATAATAATTTTATAAAATTAACCATATTATTCATATTACATTAATTGAAAACTTAAAGTAATTCTTGTTAAGAATGTTAGTGAAAATCATTTAAAAAATGTCACCATAAAAATGATCTACTTTTGTTTGTATACATGATGAAAATCATTAATTGAAAATCATGTAAAATGTAGGAGATATCATTGTATACATGATGGAAATGATTATTTACTAATAAAATTAAATTTCTGTGTTTGATCTTAATATTTGAAAACTTCTGTTTCATATTTTTATTATTAGAATGATTTCGTTAGCTGTTGACATGCTCAAGTCACCATATAATACGTCAAATATTAGATATGGCACTAGAGGTGTCACAACCGCCAATCAAAAGCACAAATTAACCAACTAACTAGGCATGGCTACTAGCCTACGCTCAGCATCTTGCAAAACTGGAAGGACGACTAAAAATTCTTGAAGAAACCCAAATTCATACAAAATTAGAAATGAACAGTAAAAAATACGATGATTACTTAATAAAAAATAATTTTAAAAATTATATAACAAAAATTGGAAGTCAAAAGTGGATATCCCAAATTGTTACAGATTATAGAAAATATATGTTCTTCTTATGTATTTTTAATATAAAAATATATCTTGTGATCTCTCAAAGTTTATTGCGAGTTTTCTTATGGTTCAATAGGTTCTTTTACTTCTTTGTCATAACCGTTAAAAGTTTCCCGTCATTGAAGTATATATTAGTGAATGCTTTAAATGCTAATTTGGAAGCAGGTCTACTTTAGTTTCCTGCTTTTGTAGATGTCATTCTGTCTATGTCCACTTTCCCATGATTAGAAATGAACAGTTTAAAATACGATGATTACTTAATAAAAAATATTTTTAAAAATTATATAACAAAAATTGGAAGTCAAAAGTGGACAACTAAATTTTTGTAATAGGATTTTTTTTTTAAATAATAACTTTAAATGTTCATCACTAAATGTAAAATTATTTAATTCAACTGTTGAGTCACACGACACTATGAAAACGATAATATACATGAAATTTTGGATATATTATATACATTGGTAAATATATAATGTAATATTAGATATAGTATTACAATAGCATATTTTGAAATGCCTTTTTTAGGAAGATATTTTTAAATGCCTTAGTCCGTAAATTAATTAGTCAAAATTATTTTAACTATATCTGTTACCTTTGCTTTGACATCATTTAGTTTCTGAAATTTAGGTCATTTTCTTTTGTATCTTTCAAATTTAAAATTATTTTTTAATTTAGTCTCTACTGATCTTTGATCATTTCGGTCCATCTTTACTTTGAGCCAAACAGAAAATAAAAAATTTATAATTTATGATAATTTTTTACCATCAGTATTTGATACTCTATTTTTTATTTTATAGTATGATTTTCAGACGATTAAAAATCATCAAGTCAATAAAAAAAATAAAAAATCATTAATTACTTTTAAAATTTCTATTTTTTTATTGACTTGTAGTAGTTTTAAAGAGTCAAAATTGTATTTTAAAATTTAAGATAGAAAATTAATTTTTTATCATGAAAAGTCACAACAAATTGTGAATAATACTTATTTTTTGTTTTGCTCATATTGTGTAGAGGGACTAAAAAGAATATTATGCGAATTCCAAAGACTAAAAATATTTCAAATTTGGTTGATTGAAAAAAGATATCCAATTTTAAATTTAAAGGACTAAAATATATTTAAAACAATTTTATTTTGAAATATTTTGTTGAGTTAAAAGTTCTTTTAAGTCTTAACATGTGGGTTAATTTTATATAACTATGAATAAATCCAAAACTATTTAATATCTTATTTCTATATATTAAAACAAGTATATTACATACCTTTAAAAACATGAAGTTAATAATCATTTAATTTTTTATGTTTAACTTTCCAAAACTTGAAGGCACAAATAAAAATACTGGATAGTAATATTCTGGTCTAACATACACTTGCTAAGTCAGCCTTTTAAGTTTTGTTGTACGATTTAAGGGAAGGGGCAATCCAATATATATATAATATCAAACAGAAAAATTAGAGAAGAGAGGGTAAAAAGTAGTATATAAAGACTCTTAGAGAGAGAGAGAGAGAGAATGGAAGAGTAGAGAAACGTGCTATAAGGAAGGACTAGGACATCATTTGAAGAACAAAGGCGAGTTCTTTAATCCTCGTATTTCAATTTCTTCGCTGTTAGCTTCAACGTATATTGCAAGTTTGAAGGACTAGAAAGTACTCTATTTCTAGTTTCTTTTTTGTTTCCCTGTCTGCATTATTGTTTCGCTGCTTCAACTAGGAAACCCTTCTTCAAGTTGTTATTCTGTAATCAAACAAGAAATTCATCAAATCATCCTTTCTCATTTTGAAGAACACAGTGATTTGGATAATGAGATCAAAGAAGAAAAAGATGAAGTTCAAGATGATGAAATGTTCATGAGATTAATCAACAAGATTAAAATCCAAAAGTTTTATATTAATATTAGAATCATTATAAATGATTTTCTTTTAGATACAATGACTCTATTTGACACATGAGCTAATTCAAACTGTTTTTTAGAAGGACTAATTCCTACAAAATTATTTTAGAAAACCTCGGAGAAATTAAGTGCAGTAAGTGGCTCAAAACTAAAGATTATTTATAATCTATCCAGTGCAACCATAGAAGACCAAGGTCTTAAGATTGAAACAAATTTTCTTGTGGTACAAAACCTTAAGAATGAAGTAATCCTAGGAACACCATTCATCAGATCATTGTTCCCCCTCCACATATCCAAGGAAGGAATAACCACTTGGCACTTGGGAAGAAAAATCACCTTTGATTTCTCTACTAAACCAATTGGAAGAAACATAAACTTCATAGAAAAGAAGATTCGCCAAATCAACTTTTTAAAAGATGAAGTTTCTTTTAGTAATATTCAAATCCAACTAGAAAAACCCCAATTGAGGGAAAACATCCAATCTCTGCTACAACACATCCAATCAACAATTTGTTCCGATCTGCCACACATATTCTAGAATCGCAAAAAGCATATAATTGATCTCCCTTATGAAAAAGATTTCTATGAAAAATAAATTCCCACAAAAGCCAGAACAATCGAAATGAATGAAGAACTCCTTCAATATTTCGAAAAAGAAATTAAGGATCTCCATGATAAGGGATTAATAAGGAAGAGCAAAAGCCCTTGGGCTTGTGTTGCTTTCTATGTCAACAAGCAAGCACAACTTGAACGAGGAACACCTCGTCTAGTCATAAATTACAAACCAAGCCTTACAATGGATTAGGTATCCTATTCCAAACAAGAAGGATTTACTCAATAGGCTAAACTCTTCAAAAATATTCTCAAAATTTGACATGAAGTTAGGATATTGGCAGATCCAGATAAAGGAAACTGATAGGTACAAGGCTACCTTCACAATTCCCTTTGGACAATATGAATGGAATTTTATGCCATTTGGTCTAAAGAATGCCTCTTCAGAATTCAAGAAAGTTATGAATGACATTTTCAATCCATATTCAAAATTTTCCATTGTCTATATTGATGATGTCTTAATTTTTTCTCAAACCATTGAACAACATTTTAAACATCTGTGTACCTTCATTAATATTGTCAAACATAATGGTCTTGCAGTTTCCCAAACCAAAATTAATCTTTTTCAGACAAACATCTGATTCCTTGGTCGCAATATTCACCAGGGAGCAATTATACCAATTGACAAGTCAATCGAGTTCGCCAACAAATTCTCAAACCAAATCTTAGACAAAACCCAGTTGCAAAGATTTCTAGGTTGTCTAAATTATGTTGGTGAATTTGTACCTATTTAAACAATATTGTCAAACCATTACATGATAGGTTAAGAAAAAATCCTCCTCCTTGGTCTGATATTCACACCCAGGTTGTCAAAGAAATCAAGTTCAAAGTTCAATCTATAAAATGTTTGTATCTTCCAATTCTGCAGGCATTCAAAATTTTCAAAATAGATGCATCTGACAAAGGTTATGGTGGTATCCTCAAACATAGAGTCAATACCCGAGAAAATATCATTGCATATACTTCAAAGCATTGAAATTCTGCACAACAAAAATATTCAACTGTTAAAAAGAAGTTTTAGCGATTGTTTTGTGCATTTCCAAATTTTAATCTAATTTGTTAAATCAAATGTTTCTTATTAGGGTTGATTGCAATCAACCAAAGAAATTTTACAAAAAGATGTTAAAAACCTTGCCTCAAAACAAACATTTGCTAAATGACAAGCAATTTTAAGTGTTTTTGATTTTGAGATAAAGTATCTCAGGGCACTTCAAACTCTTAACTTGACTATCTTACCCGTAAATTCTTATAGAAAAATTATTATGCCGCCTAAGGCATCCAGTACCTCCTTTCAGGGAGGAAGGAGTTGCAGAAAAGATTTCAAGTTGGCTCTACTAGAGCCATCCTCAAATAAAATTTCACCCTCAAAGACTAGGTCATTAACCCAATCTGGGTCATCAACCCAGAAATGTAAACAACAAGATGGGTCATTTACCCTACTCGTTGAAATCAAACCTAAGTCATCAACTCAAGAACCTTCAAAGAACCAAACATCAAAACAAGCCAAGGCTGACTATGCCTTTCCAATCAAGACACTTTTGGCCCTTCAAGAAATTGGCCTAACAAAAATCCCAAAGAAAACATGGGCTGACATAGCCTCTGAGTCAGATGATGAGTCTGAAATTGATCTAAAAACCTTAATCCAAAAAGCCAAAGGCACAAAAATTATCTGCAATTCTCCAAAAGAAAAACAAATAATAAATGGCAACACCAGCCCCAAAACCCACTAACAGTTATATTTGCAAAAATAATTTTTCAAGTGTTTTGCAAATGGAGTTGGAATATTGGGACAAGAATCCCTTTAAAGCTATAGCCAAGGCATTTCAACCTGGATTCCATTTCAAACCAACAACAATCAACAAAACAAGGACCTTTTATGAATTCATTTTAATAGATTCAGACTCAGTTTCTATTAAACATTTCAAAGATCCAAAAGAACCCCTTTAAAACACCCACTCTACAATCCAAATTTTAAAAGTTCTGCAACCCAGACAATTTGGATCCAATTTGAATGAAATAAAAAAATTTCTATACCTTTTGATCCAAGAGGATACACCTATTGGGACTATATGGATGCCTAGACCAAAGTGTATTGACATCAAAACAACAAATATAAGCACTCATGGCTTATTTACTTCAAGATTAACACAGTTTATAATTTTTCAAATTGGTTCCTTCAGTGGTGGTACTTTTTTGGACCAATCCCGAAAATATTCCTTGAGCAGGTTCAACAAGGATTTGCACAGTTTAACAAGCATTTTAACTCTCAGGAATCACAAATTCTAGCATATTTAAAATATTTTTCCAGTTTTACTTTGTCCTGGATATTTTCTTGGCAATACAGGTATAGCAAAACAGAAAACAACAAGCAATTTTCATCCCTTTAGCGACATGGGTTTGTCAAGTGGTGGAATCAATTTGACACATCAAAAGCACAACCAGATAAGGTTAAAATCTGGTTTAAAGCTCATCTAGTGTTCCTGAAAGCACCTGATCCAGAGACTTCTTTGTTTCTCAATCAGAAGTCCCAATTAGCTGCCTTCCTAGCAAGATCTAACTCCAAGGAACATCTCACGAAAAAATTAAAAGAAGTTTTGCAATTACTCCAAAGCCAAGAAGAAGGGAGTTCTTCCTCAAAGAAAGAAGACACCAATTCTTCTAATCATGATAATGATTTTTTCCAAAATGAAGATGATTGTTTTGGTATTTTTTTGAATGAACATTAATTTAGTTATCACCGTTACTCTAGAAATAGTTTTGGTATTTGTAACCGTTATTGTAGCTATAGTCAAACTAAGTTTCTATAAAAAGAGGCCTCAACTCTATTGTGAGGTACCCTTTTGAGAGAGAGATAGTCGGATAGATTGTAGAGAGAGAAGCTCTTGGAAACACTCTTTGTAAGTTTTTCTTTCGTTGTTATCAAATAAATTTGCAAGTTGCTTCTTTTATCTCCCTTCTCCCTCCTTACTGATTACCGCCGTTTCAGTTTCTTCTCTTCTTCCTCCATAACTGATTCTATGCGGACTACCGCCATTTCAATTTTATTTTATGTTTAGTTATCATTTTTAAGCTTTAAGTTTTAATCTTCTTATTGTTTATTTTACCGGCATCTTAATACATTCAAACTATTTTAATTTTTTTCCTACTTCTTTACTATCTGTTTGATCCGTTCCGCTGATCTCTGGTATATATATATATACATAATGTAAAACTTATATTTTCTTGCGTAATGGTAGTTTGCCTTAAACTTTTTTGGTAATCTTTCATAATTTTAATCGAGTTGTCCAATTTAGAGGTCGAAGATAAGGATGCTTTCAAGGTGTCTTAACCTACCATTGATTCACTTAGGATTGTATTGAGGGCAACGTCATATGAGGCTAATGTAAAGGAGGCGACGTCGTATGAGGCAATGCTTTAGGCATACGAGTTGCAGGAGGAGGTCCTAGAGGAAGTTTGGGAGTTGATAGAGGAGGACACGAAGGAGACCCCAACGATAATCTTACCACGAACTTAGGCTAACTCTACTAGAAAATTTACTTTTAACATCTATTAAAATAACATTGATTTTCTATAAAACCAATGTAAATGAAAACACAATAGCATAATCGTAAATAATATGACCTTGTTAACATTCATTTTTCAAAAAATCAATGTTAACGTTAGTTTGTTAACATCAGTTTTTCAAAAATCGATGATTTCGTGACTTCTTTAACATCGATTTTTACAAAAACCAATATTAACCAACTCATGTTAACATCATTTTTTGAAAAAAAAAACTGACATTGTATTGTCCTATTTATAATATTTTTCGTGCTTTTGCCAATTCACTCATCTCTTTCGCGCTTCTGGCAACCTCAAACCCTTTGTCACTCTCACTCTCACTGTTGTGACGCTGAAACCATTATCGTCAGTCTTGCTCATGATCGTCTAGGTTTTAGTGTAACTCTCGCTATCGGTCTCACTCTCGCGGCGCTGAAACCAGTATCAGCACTATCACTTTTGATCTCACTCTCACTGACGGTCTAGGTGTCACTCTCATTCTTGCTCTCACGGTAGGTTTTTCTCTCGAAGCTTTATGGATTGTGTGTATCTTCCTCGTTCTACACTGTAGGAAAAAAATTGGTTTTCTTTCGTCTGTGATTGTGGTTGTGGTAATTGTTGAACCTAAGATTAGTAGTAAGTGGTCATGGCTGAACAGTGTTGTAATCACCACCAGCATTGTCTCTACCACTACCACTACCAATGGTGATTAGTAGCTGTAAATTTTGTGTTTTATTTTTTTTTCTTGCTACAGTGACAACGTATTTGGTTTAGTGAATGATGAAGATTTGGGAATTAAAGAGATTGATGATTAATGATTGTTAGTATAGATGTATTGATGTACAACCATAACCACTAAAGAGAGAACTACGAATCCATGGGCTTTGAAGTTTTTTACTTCTAAATATCCAATCAAATTGATGGGTTTGGTAGGATATTAAGGATTAGAAAGAATAGATGGGAAAGTATTGTTTACTTTTTGCTTTTGCAACAGTAGTTAGTTAAGAAAGCTACAGAAAAGTTGCATTAGAGAAGCCTTTATTAGTTTGGAAGTTACATCGATATGAATTTTTGTATCAATTACTTTTTATTTGAGAGAATTCTCTTTATTGTTGTGTGCGTACAAACAAACTCATACTGTTATGTTAAATCTATCATGTATTGGTACCATATTTTTTTTTTTTTTTGCAGATTTATTGGTATCATATTGTTATGTCAAATCTATCATATTATATTAGTTGCATGGAGTAAGCTCTTAGATAAGCATGTTGCATAGTCAGTTTGTGCATGGATTAGTTAGTGTCATGTTTATATTGTAAATGAGTTTAGAAATTATGGATGAAGATCAACAGAACTGGAAGGAAATGGCTAACACAATGATGAAGATTAACAAAAAAAAAACTGAGGAAATGTTCAATGTTGTTCATGTAATGTATCAATTTAGAAATTTCAAGACTATTCTCAAATAAACATGACATGATATAACACATTTGCTTATATTACATTGTTTGTTAAATGTATCCTTATGGTGAAGTCAGTAGGTCATTTGCTATAAGATGGAAGGCTTAACTAGAGCATACTTGGCATCTACTAGACAATAGTGACTTGCGACAATTTGGTGAGTAATTAAACACTCCTTTGTATGTCAAATTTTAAAATGATATACATATCTAATATGAATTTATTGTTAATTTCAGGATGTGTCGAGTACCATGTGCTCCTTTATGAAAGCTGTAGGATTCACCAATCTAAACTTAGAAGGGATTACAAAGTATAGGATAGTTTATATTTGAGTTCCCAGATACAACTTCTAACTTTATTTTATTTTGAATTTATTTGTAATTAAAGTGCATTATACTATAATATTATCAATCTGTAATTTTTTGTTTATAAGTGTTAGTGGTATATATTTTGAGGGAATTGGAACATCCTAAACACATTTGTGGAACATTTTTGTTTATAAGTACTCTTGGTGCATGACATATTTTGTTTAGAACTCTTAGTGATATATTAATTTGTGTAATTTTTTTATAAGTCTTGGTGGTAAATTTTATAAATTTAGCTTATTTTATGATTTTTATACAACTTTCAATGATAAGCTGACATGTGAATAGTTATAGGTTACTAATTAAAAAAACAAATATGATATAAACAAAATCTAAAAAACAACATCTGTTTTTAGAAAAATCGAAGTTTTTAGTACACAACAACATCTATTACTATAAAAACCAATATTATTGTTTACTGACAACATCGGTTTTTTTTAAAACCGATGTTTGTGAAAACAAAATAACATTGATTTTTTAAAAATCGATGTTGTTTTTGCGTAAAACAACATCGGTTTTTAAAGAATCGATGTTAATGTTAATACTTTGACATCGGTAGTTTCAGTATCGATTAATAACCGATGTTAAAAGTCCTAAAGAACCGATGTAAAAAATCTATTTCTAGTAGTAGTGTAATTTAGTTGTTTGAGTTTTGGTATGGTATAGAGTGTGGGGTATTATGGAGGTTCATACAAGTTGGTCGTAGTTAGGACTACTCTTTGACTAGGTTTTCCCCTCTTTATGTATTTATTTTACGTTGATCTAGGCTCGATTCTTTTTGTATTAATTTTGTCCTATTACTTTATCGTTAATACTCAATTTTGTTTTATTGTGGGCTATAATCATGTTACACTTTCTCTAGCCATAGGTTATCTTATGCACAATTATCATTACACATACTTTTTTATATATTTTGCTGGTCACGGAGGCTTGCCTTATATTTATCTCTTTTGCGAAATGTGTGTGGTTTTGTTTGTATACAAGATTTATATTGTTTATGATGTATGTAATGATGTCTTGTAAATGTTTTTTTTGAGAAAGTTCGATTATATGAGAAAGTTTTAATTATTCGAGTTTTTAATATTGTGGTTTGATGCATTGCAAGTTATCTTTGGTATTTCAAAGTTTAATTGTGACTATCTGTTTAAAATATATAAAAGTTGAACTCCTTACTATTACACTGCTATGTCAGTACAATTGATGATTTTGGATGAAGGAGAGAATTCTTCTTTTGGGTCTATCACTTCTCTTTTCCTTCTCTCTTCTTCAATGTTACTCACAACATAACAAAATTGTATACCACAAGAGTAAATATATTATCCTTACTATATCATTAATTATAAATTTTGTTTAAATAATAATTTTGTATAATTCATTAATATATATTTCTTTACACAATAAAATGTAATATAAAATATTATATTTTCACATCTCCCTTTTTAATTGGTTATTTTCATAAATGAAGTTATTAATGCTACTTTGCAGACAAACATAACCTCCAAAAAAATATGTTTCTTTTCTATATATATATGTATAATTCAGCCAAAAAATATGGATAATTGGATAAATAGATGGTTAAATTGTATTTAATGTTTACATTAAACGATTGTCATATGTTATTTCACTATGGAAATTGAAATTATTTTTCTAAATATAATTTTTATATTAAGTTTTAAATATATATATATATATGTATATATATATATATATAATCTTTAAATAAAATTTAAGTAAATATTGATCCATAATTTCCTATCTCTATATTTTTATATTAGCATGTTTATTTAATTTTATATTTATTTATTTATTTGATATGTTTTTTTTAGCGTCTTAAGTATGGTTTTCAATTTCACTTATTTAATAAATAAATAATTTTAATTCAATTAGGTCTATATCATACTTTTTTTGCTTATAATATTTATTTTATATTTTATTTACTATAATAATTTTATTAATTTTCTAACAATTATTTTTTAATAATTTTTTTTCAGATGAGTAGTCAATCAACTCAACTTCAAGTACAAAGATTTATATCAACTTAGAAAATCCTTATTTTGCAAAGTTTAAGATAGGGTAAAATGAACTTCTTTTATTTTATTTTATTATACATATTTTGTAATACTCAACAAACAAAATTATTAGTTTATTCTAATTCTTTGATTGATGCAGCTAAAAAATTATAAAATTTATTCTAAATAACTACTTTGCAAAAAAACAAATAGAGCAACATCAAATAAAAAAACTATCTTATAAATATAATGATAAAGAAAAAATATCTTGATTTATATGTAATTTTTTATCTCCTTTAACAAAAAATAATATGAAATATCATTGACAATTATACTTTTAAATTTGATTTATCAAATAAATAATTTATTTAAATATTTCTTTAATGATTTACAAATCTGCACAACGCGTGAATATTTGTCTAGTTTGAGTAAACAGGCAATCATAGTTTGTTTTTGTGTATGACTGTTATTAATATAGTATTGAATGTCATTAATGTACTATTGATGTAAATTTATTGTATGATAAAGCTATCAAAATAAACAAATTTATATTTTATACCTTCCCGTAGTACCGTCTAAGGGGATTTTCATATTATATATATATATATATATATATATATATATATATATATATATATATATATATATATACACTTTTAAGATTAAGAAAGCGAATTAGCTAAATTAACATCTTTAACTAGTAAATAAAAAAAAATCAAACAAACAAGGAAAACAAAGAATTTCAACAAAAAATATCAAATTATCAACGGAAAGGGAGGGATTTGAACCCTCGGTACAAAAATTTGCACAACCGATTAGTAATTCGACGCTTTAGTCCACTCAACCATCTCTCCCCAATTGAAAAATAGAATTACTTTGTTTATATTATATCACATAAACAAGAAGAGCAAAAAATGGAGCTTGAAAAAAAAAGACTTCTTTTTATCGTATTTTTTATCTTATCTCTTTTCTTTCTATTTGATTTCGATTCATTATTATATTCTACATTCTTCTATTTTTTAGTTTCCTAAAAAATATTTTACTTCATAAAATATTATTTATTTAATACACTTATCATAGAATAAAATTTAATAATATTATTAAATGTTCCATAATTACTCATTTCTAATAATTTTACATTTTTATGAGATACCGAAAAGATTTAAATAAAGAATACAAAATTAATCTCATGCACAATTTTGTTTGCCTGTGCATCGTAGGGTCAAAACTGAGTTCAAATAAGTAAACATAACTAGAATAAAATAAAAGTTAAATAATAATATTCATGCTATAATCGAATAGAAAGGAAAGAAAAGATGGGGAAAACCATGAATAACAAACAAAAAAGTGTCTGCTTGGAAAAAAAAATGAAAAGGAACAGGAGTAAAAGGTTGGCAGCAAAAAGAAAAAATCTAAAATTTTCTTTCTTTTTAGACTTTTTCCCGAATTCAAAATTTTATTTTTTTTATTATTTTCTTTTTGTTACTCCAAACAAGTCTTAAATGTATTTACGGAGAGAAAATATTAAGAGAGGGAA